>NW_022103920.1:68237525-68249670 GCF_000313985.2 Echinops telfairi
TTCTGAGCTAGATGGCCGCTTGTTTGCCTACAAGCCTTTAAGACCCCAGATGCTATATCTTTTGATAGCCGAGCACCATCAGCTTTCTTCACCACATTTGCTTATGCACATGTCTGTCTTCAGCGATCATGTCAGGGAAGGTGGGTATCATGAAATGACCACTTAGCTGAACAAGGCGCTCTTGTATTAAGGGAATGTGCACAAGGAGGCCCAATATCCACCTGCCACCCTACTATTAAACCTACAAATATATGCACATAGGTCCATTTCCCCCATAACCTTAAATATATTTACATATGTACATGTCTGTATTCTTTTCAGATACTTCAGAACTGATGAAATGTAGAAAAGAAGTGAATTTGTTCTATTTCTTCCCCTATATTACCTCTTACAAATTTGTCAAGGATGTACACCATCTGCTTTGGAGTTTAGCACTTGCCTGCGAACCAAAAGGTCTACAGGCGGTCTTAAACCCCCAGCAGCTCCATGGAAGAAAAGACGTGACGGTCTGCCCCCTAAGGATTACAACCTTGGAATCCTAGCGAGTAGTGCTAGCACGTCCTACAGGGTGGCCACGGTTCGGAATGAACTCCATGGCACACAGCGACAGCAGCAGGCACCAAAAGGAGGGCAATGATAGCTATGTGCTTGTGTTCTATGGGGGATACCGAGCTTGCTTTGCAGGCCCTGCAGCTCACAGGCCGTGACCGCTCCTCTGTCAGTGGAGGCTTCTATGGTGCATTGATGCCACACAGTTGCATCACCATGGACTAGGAAAACAGAACTGATGATCTACTTGTAAACATTCGCCTATGAAAATCCTTCAGATCACACAAGGGTCTGCAACACAACCAACCATGGGACAGCACAGGACTGACAACATTTCAACCTCTCCACTGTGCGGAAGGGCACAATGATGGCAGCTACCAACGAAGCACACTTACCAGGAGTGTGACTCAGTGGGTGTTCACAGACTGACCCCATCTATGAACTCGACACTCTAGAACCCGCCTTTGTGCTCTCTTCCAATCACTCTCCCTCTCACAAGTCTCCTGACTTTTTAACATGTAGTTTTAGTCTTAAAGGTTTATCTAAATGATCATACCACATATACTTGTTATTGTTCCAGCCTTCCTTCATCCAACATTGTAATGCGATATACATCCACATTGTTGCATGTGATTAAAGACTGTTCATTCACCCTGGTCTATTCTATTGTGCTCATAATTCATTCTAGGGAGGAGCTTTTAAAAATTCATGGAAGAATTCTTTGATCTTTTAATTCCATTTTCCCACAAACTTTTTGAAGCTTCCTTTTTATTAATGTTGGAGTAAGGGAGGAGACGAGCCAGACAGGGTGCGATGTAGCAACAATGAAACATACAACTTTCCTCTAGTTTCTAAATGTTCCTCCCAGCCCCCCACTTTCATGATCCCAATTCTACCTTACAAATGTGGCTAGACCAGAGGATGTACACTGGTACAGATAGGAACTGGAAACACAGAGAATCCAGGACAGATGATCCCTTCAGGACCAGTGGTGTGAGTGGCGATACTGGGAGGGTAGAGGGAGTGGTGGGGTAGAAAGGGGGAACCAATTACAAGGATCTACATATAACCTCCTCCGTGGGGGATGGACAACAGAAAAGTGGGTGAAGAGAGACGTCAGACAGGGCAAGATATGACTAAATAACAATGTATAAACTATCAAGGGTTCATGAGGGAGGGGGGAGCGGGGAGGGAGGGGAAAAATGAGGAACTAATGCCGGGGGCTTAAGTGGAGAGGAAATGTTTTGAGCATGATGAGGGCAATGAATGTACAAATGCGCTTTACACAATTGATGTATGTATGGATTGTGATAAGAGTTGCATGAGCCCCTAATAAAACGATTTAAAAAAAAAGATCTCCAACCTTGGAAACCCCATATAGCGTCACTATGAGTCAGAATGGACAATGGCAATGGTGGTCGTGGTGTACCACGGTTGAGGATCCATTCATTCTCTTGCTGATCAGGAGAGACCAGGCTCTGGAGAAGAACAGTATGCTCGGTAAGAGAGAGTGTCGGGGAAACGGGGAAGACCTTCAACAAGAGGCGTTGGCGCTGGCTACAACATGAGTCCGAACACCACAAGCATGTGAAGGTGGCACAGAGCTGGCAGGTCCCATCTCGCTGCATGGGGGTCTCGGACTCAAAGCAGACTGGACGGCACGAACAACAACACTGCTCATGAGCATTTGGGTAGGATTCGATTTGGGGAAAATATTACCATGTTGCCATGCACATTCTAAAACATGTCTTCTTCTTTTTTTAAAAAGTATTTTATTGGGCACTCTACAGCTCTTATCACAATCCATCCATCCATCCACTGTGTCAAGCACATTTGTACATATGTTGCCATCATCATTTTCAAAACATTTTCTTTCTACTTGAGCCTGTGATATCAGCTCAAGTCCCCCCTCTCCTACCCTCCCTCCCTCATGAACCCTGGATAATTTATAAATTATTAATTTTTCCTGTCTTACACTGACTGATGTCTCCCTTAACCCATTTTTTTGTTGTCCATCCCCCTGAGAGGCAGTTATATGTAAACCACTGTGATTGCCTCCCCCTTCCTCCCCCAACCTTCCCCTTACCCTCCTGGTATCGCTACTCTCATTATTGGTACTGAGGAGTTTATCTGTCCTACATTCCCTGTGTAAAACATGTTTTTTGGTGAACATACACATTCATGTCTGTTAGAGGTATCCCTAGGTGTGATTTGAAAGGTATGAAAATATAGCACCTAGTTTTAACTGAAAAATAAAATGAAGTTTTTAAAAATGAGATGAAAAATTTTAGATGTAACAAAAGAGTCTTCAAAAGTTGGATATTTTTCTAGTTTACTAGTTGTCATTTTTCTCACTTGAGAAATGTATGGGATAGAGAAAAGATGTTAATACTTACTTTTGACTGAGCTTCTGATATTGGAAAAGGCTTTTGGAATAATGATAATTATCCAGAGAAAAGTAAAACAAAATGAACGAGTACTTTATAACATGTAGAGTTCCTTTGTTTAAACATAGCTTACAGCATTGCTATCAGTCAGAAGTGACTCAGTGGCGGTGAGTTTATTCCGCAAGTACTTGGCAGCGATCTAATGAAACCCCACACTTTGACTTCAGTGATGGCTTGAAACAATCCCCTCCTCACTCTCCATGGTTGAGATATATTTCAAATTCTTCATTCACTTTCCTATAGCACACAGCACATGAATTCACAAAAATAATGTGGGATACCTAAGCATGCTTTCCTCACAGGACCAGTGAAAGTTTCTTTTGTTTTTAATAGTAAGAGCTTAATAGTAAGATCAAACTGCAACCAGTGTCTAGGCCATGTCCCAATCACTCTCACACTGTGACTTCTTTATTTCACAATCTTTGAAAAAGTTCATGGATTAAAAAAAACAATTATTTGAACATATTACTAATAGCTTTGGCAAAAGAATATGAATATTTAAAAAGCTAAGACAATATTGAAATATTTCTAGGAAAGTATTAGTCTTCCCTCTCGCTAAACTGCAATATGACTGCCAAGAGCAAACCTTTGACCTTTTATTATTTATAACTGTAGTTCAAAATGGAATCACGTGATCTACCGTGTCACTGCTTCACAGAGAAAAGGGTCAGATAAAGTTCTTTCTTTCCACATTGTCTGCGGAATTATTGTAGTATTAATGAGACTTAATATGTCTGACTTCACACGGAGTCACATATTATAAAGGAGCAAAATATAGAACTTTTATGTCTGATTTTCCAGTAGCATATTCCAGAGAACATCTCTCAAATAAAACTCAACCTATTAAGCTGTTAAAAGACACAAATTAGGCAGGGAGCTAAAGACAAATCCGGCAGACTATATTGCTGAACATCTCATTTTTATTTTCTGATGTGTAACAACATTCAATAATTGCCTGTCATGTTTATCTAGTACCATTAAAATCCTTAATGCTACCAGCGAAAATCTAGATAAGCATTCCCCTGTTTCTCAGCTAAGATAATTTTTGAGGGCAATTAACAGCAAACAATCATGAGGGATGGAGAGATAGAGAAACATTTGGAGCGTTTTAATGCCAAATAAAGCGATGGCATCTTCCAGCAATTTATGGTTTCTGAGGAATACTGGAAATAAAACAACTGACTTCACAATTAAGGGTGTTAAGTCTTTCAATAATTCAACACTGATTTCAACACAGAGAAAAATCAAACTCCTGACTCTCTTCATCTTTTGTGCATCCTATAATCTGATCTGGAGCTGCTTTCGGGCTGAAATGGATACCAGTAGGTAAAAGTGGCAGGTGGTGGGCGTACTGCCTTTGCCATAGACCCAATCACCTCACCTATTTGAATTATGAGTGTCCAGATAAAGAGGCTTCCAACAACCTTCGCAATTACCAGTGTGTTTTTGCATGGTTCACTTCTGATGGATGAAATCATTCACTGGCAAAAACAAAACAAAAAACCCTCAAAACATGTGACATAGTGGTTGGTTCAGAATTGCAGCTATGAGAATAAGCAACTCTGGCACTGTCTCTGAAACACCAGGACAAATCTCAAAATCTACCTCAAAAAGCAACTCCTACTGCAATATGATTTGAATGCACATGGCGGCACATACCGAGAGCATCTAGACTGAACTTTAACTCTGATGCTTCTGATGGGTTCACTGCAAAGAATGAAGTTTTTGATAGTCTTTAGCAATTACACATGGGTTTTTTAAAATCTGTGGAAAAATGGAAGTGAAAGATAATAGATTTTTTTTTCCCCCAGTGAACTTGCTGATGATGCCCCCTGGTAACTTGATAATCTTGGGAAGCCGAAATACCATGTACCATATATACGTGTGTATAAGCTGAATTTTTCAGCACATGTTTTATGTTGTCTTTGTGGTAAAATTGGGTGCCTCAGCTGATAGCCAGGTCGGCTTATACTCGAGCATATACGGATTGTCCCAGCAAGGTGCCAGGTAAATGCACAAAATGATGTTGAGACGTTTTAATTTTAGTTTATATGGACATATATGTTTTCTATAAGTGTGGCAACAAGTCAGATGGCTAATTTCAAAACCACCAGCCAGTCCATGGGAGAAAGATGGGGCTTTCTGCTCCCATAAAGATTTACAGTCTCAGGAACCCACAGGGGCAGTTCTACCCTGTGCTATCGGGTCACTGTGAGTCTAAAGAGACTCCATGATGAGCAGCACTCACTAGGAAGAGTCTTAAAGCTTCCAACAGCTCAACACGGATTTCAAGACGCAGCGCTAATCATTGTTTAACATTTCTTAAAAGAGGGTACTGTGGTCAAATAAGGTAGGAAATTATTTCATTACAGTAGGTTAAATAGGCTCCTTTTGCTGATCCTTTAACTATTTTTCTAATAAGAATTGATAATCACTCCGAGGGTGATTAACAAGGGTTCTCCACATCTATTGACTTTTTCTGGAGCAACGAGAATTAAATGATCCAGATAGTTATAATTATAACTCATTAGAATTAGACTGAATGTGTTTGGAACAAATGAATGGCTGGAGGTTTGAGTTCACTCCAAGCCAAACCCAAACCACCACCATCGGGTTGATTCAAAGCGGTCCCTCCTGATCAACAGCAGTGACAGAACATCACCAGTACACCACCACCGCCACCCACGGCCGCCTAGCTGACGCTGATGGTGAATATTTATGTGCCAGATAGCCTTCTCGCTCCACCTCAGAGAGGCTGGTGGGTTTGAACCACTGATTTTGGGTCTAGCAGCTGAATGTTTATCCAGCATCACCAACTGAATGGCTGGAAATTGTGTTCACCCAAAGATTTTGAAAAAAGGCCCTCCTGATCTATTTCTGAAAAATCGGTTATGGAAAACTTTACAGGGTACAGTTTCATACAGCTGCTTTGTTGTGAGTTGGAAGCAGTTCTATGATAATTTTATAATTGAATTCATGTTGTAAACTGTACAGAGTTTAAAAATATTTTTAATTCCTTTTTTAAAATGTCCATTTACAGATATGGATGAAAATAACCCCCCCAAAACCACACAAATTTTAAGAAAGTTTTTCTTCTTAAATTAGTTTATGCTTTAGAGCAGTGTTTTTGAAAGTGGGCAATACCACCCCCCAGGAGACACTAGAATGATCCGGGGGTGGGGTGGGCTGCAGAAACAAATACCTATACTTTATCCTGGATCATGGGCTATAGTGCAAAAGTTTTTAATTGTCAGTGGGGCACTGAAAAAGGGGTGATAGGCCAAATAAGTTTGTGAATCTATACTTTACAGTGTAGGCTAACCCTATGCCTAAACTAGTATCGTCATTAATTTGATCAAAGACAGGGGAAACTACTTGAGAAAGGGAGGGGAGGAACTTCCTGAGAGTTTATTTTATTATTATCATTATTTTTTAATGACCACTTAAAACAAACTATACAAGGGCTCAGATATTTTATATATGCAGCATAATTATAATCTCATGGAAATATAGTGAGCATTCAATGCAACGATGATGAGAAAGGATACATTTTGAGAATAACCAGAACAACATTTTTTACTGCAAAAGGACATCTGACATACGCACAAATTTGTTGGGGTGCTCATAGGTTGACCTTTTGAGCACAAATATCTGGTCTCTATCTGATAGATAACGCCTGCGTGAGGAGCCCTGGTGGCGTCCTGGTTAGAGTTGAGCTGTTAAGTGCATGGTCAGCAGTCGGAGAGAAAGATGGGGCTTTCTAATCTTGTAAACCCACAGGGAACGTTCCATCCTGCCCTCCAGGATCACTCTGAGTCAGCACTGACTGGTGGGTGAATGTCCTTGTAACCGATTCTCTCTGTGTAAGCTTCATTATGGCCTACTTGTCATTTTCATGATGTAGAGGGGGTAACAAATCTACATTTTAGTTATGAAACTATAGGCAGTCCTCGGGTTACAAAGGAGTTTCGCTCTTGATTGTGTCTTTAAGAATTTGTTGGTAAATTGGATCCAACCAACCAACCTGCCATCGAGTCAATACTGACTCCGAACAACCCCCTGCGGGTTTCCGAGACTGTAATAGGTTAGGGGAGTAGAAAGACCGCGCTTGCTTCTGTGATGCTGCTGGTGGGTTCGAACTGTTGATAGTGCAGATGGCAGCCCAACGCACACCGCTATGCCAGCAAGTAAATACGGTTCTTTTCTATTTGTATTTGTAGCAGTTGAAGCTCCCTCCTGTACAGATTTACAGCCTTAGAAACTCTATGTAGGTAAGGCTGCTATGAGTTTGAATGGAAAGAGCGCAGTGTTTTCTTTGTATTTTGTTTTTGTTTTTTTTTGCAAGGGAAGGCTTGGAGTATTTTCAGTGATTTTAAACCCTGATCAAACAGCACATGTATAGGTGGCTCAATCCTATCAATACCCCCCCACCCCCCAAGCCCACTGGCATAGAGTTGATTCTGATTCATAGCAATCCTACACAGGGTTTCTGAGGTATGCCAGCAGATAGTCTCATATTTCTCCTTCTGAATGGTTGGGGTATGAACCACTGGCCTTGTGATTAGTAATCCAATGTTTACTCCACAGCAATATCAACCCCCTTTCAATCCTCTCAAAATGAGGGCACATTTATGTATCATTAAAGGCCAAGTAGCAGCTGTCCAAATCAGACTCTACCTAATCAGGAGAGTGCTTATATACTCAACTAGTGCCACATAGCGCTTTACAACTCTGCTTTGTATGTGCAAAATTTTATTACTAGGAATTTATATGTTTTCACACAGGATGGTTTGTAACTTCACGAGTTGTAAAACCTTTAATAAATCAATGCATAAATCTGTTCTATAAAATACATATAATCTATAATAAATATACCACTAGCATCACCAAAATATTACTCCGTCCCTTTTCTATGACATTAGAGGTGAAAAGGGGTCGAAGGCCAGTTAAAAGAAAGAGGAGTAAAATATAATGGTCAGAATTGTTGGTGAAGGCAAAGTTACAAAGTTGACATGTTACTTTTTACAATGGGAATGTACAGAAGCTTGTTTGGTTTAATCATTTACAAATAAACTATAATGAGGAATTGTTCCGTATCACAGTAAATGCTCATATTTGAGCTCCATTTATCATCTAGATTTAACTTTTTACAATGGGAATGTACAGAAGCTTGTTTGGTTTAATCATTTACAAACAAACTATAATGAGGAATTGTTCCGTATTACAGTAAATGCTCATATTTGAGCTCCATTTATGATCTAGATTTGTAAAGAACGAATAACCTTTTTTTTGCAGGTGCAATTATTTCAAGCAAGGGAACAATTCTTCCTAGAGCTTACGAAGCCCAGTAAGTTCAATGGATACATTGGGGGCTGGGTTTGACAGCCTAGCCTGAAGGGCTCCAGGGAGCCCAGCTTGAAAACCAGGTCATTAAGTCATAGATGAGTTGAGGAGTCAAGGTCTTGGTGTCCACAGAACTAAATGATATCGGCAGATGCTTTTCCATCCCTTGTGACATGAATGGCAGCTGCAGGAACTATTTGAACTCGTTTCGCCCTCATCACCTTCCTGTGCTCCCTGTGGGCGCCTGTGTGAGAGTAATTCTGGTATCCGCCCCTATTTAAATGTGACCCTGGGCAATGCCTTGCCTTCCTTGTGTCCTCAAGCACCGTCCTCAGCTCCTTTCCTTCTTTCCCAGGCTTTTAAAACGTGTAGCCCGAAAAATCTCCCACTCATCCCTGCCTGTCTTTTCCATTCTAAAGGAAAGGATCCTAATTATGAATAGCCATAATATACCATCCAGGCCTGCACTATCCAAAGAGGACTTTACAATTGTAAATGAAACAGATATCAAATAAATTCCATCCTCTGTAAAAGCCTTTCAGAAAATGTCGGCATCTATTTCAGATTGTTTCAATGACTTATCTATTTCTCTACTGCCCGTTTATAAAATGTTTTCCTCAAATATGAGCATTTACTGTAATATGGAACAATTTCTCATTATAGTTTGTTTGCAATGATTAAACTAAACAAGCTTCTGTATATTCCCATTGTAAAAAGTAACATGTCAATTACATTAAGGTTTAGTGGTCATGTGGTGTCGTCCTCAGAATCTACTCTGCCATTTCTATAGATGTTTCTACCAGTGTATTCTGATTTGCACATAATGATTTTAAAGCACATGTTCTTGAATTTAAATCCATTTATACAATGAAGGATCAGATCAAATGTTTCCAAGTCAATTGAGCACTTGTATCACATGGCATCTTATTCTACATTTTGATGATAGTTCTTTCTTGTAATCATAAGCTCCCATGGAAAACATTATGTGGTATGCATACTAGGGTCTCTGACAGATAAGGCAGCATTTAACATTCAATGCCATTTGTCGAAGTTACAGATGGTCATTGAAACATCCTGTCTGCTCTGACACCCTCTGCAATCCACTTACTCATGTTATTTGGCAGTGATATTAACTATCCCACATTAAGGATAAGCTATGCTGACAGACTACTTGTCTGTCAGTTTGTCATACTGTGGTGGCTCCCGTGTTGCTGTGATGCTGGAAGCAAGGTCACTGGTACTTAGAATATGACTTGGGAAAAACTGCCTTTTCAGGTAGATTCAGATATAATGAGGCAGATGGAGTAAACTCTGGGAGCAAAGATTTGGGACCTTAATTTGTTGATGGGGCATGACTCAAAATGAGAAAAATGGATGCAAATATCAATTAATGATTGAAACAATAAAATGGAACACATAGAAATCAATCTTCTGGGTGCTAGTGAGCTGCAGTGGACCAGTGCTGGCCATTTTGAATCAGAATATCATGTGGCTGATGATGCCAGGAACGACATGATCAAGAGAAATGGCATAGCTTTCCTTGTCAACAAGACACTTCGAGAGCGGTCATGAAGCATGATGCTGTCCGTGATGGGATCTTCATCCAAATGTAAGGAAATCCAATCACTGCAGCTGTTATTCAAACACATGCACCAACAACCAGAGTCAGTGGTAAAGAAATTGAAGGATTCTACTGACATCTTGATTCTGAAATGGATCAAACATGCAATCAAGATGCATTGATAATTTTTGGCGATTGGAATGCAAACACTGGAGAAAAAGATGAAGGAACAGTAGTTGGAAATGAAGGTCTTGGCGACAGAAAGGAAGCTAGGGATCCTATGGTAGAACTTCTCAAGACGAATGACTTGTTCATAGCCAATACCTCATTTCAACAATGCACGTGGACTTGTCCAGATGGAAGACAAAGAAATAAAGTTGACTACATTTGTGGGGTGAGAAGATGGAGAAATTCAATATTAGCAGCGACGATCAGGCAAAGGGCTGATTCTGGAACTCACCACCAATTGTTCATATATAAGTTCAGGCTAAAGTTGAAGAAAAGTAAAACAAATCCACATGAGCCAAAATACGATCTTGGTTATATCCCATCCGAATTTCAAGAACTTCTTGAGTATATGTGATGCTTTAAACACTAATGACAGAATACCTGAAGAACTGTGAAATGACATCAAAGCATTACACATGAAGAAAGCATAAAGTTATTAAAAGGACAAGAAAAAAACGATCAGCATGGATGACAGAGCAGACACTGAAACTGGATTACAGAGTAGCTACGGCATATGGAAGAAATCATGAAGTAAAAGAGTTTAACAGAAAATATCAAAGGGCAGCTCAAGAACTAGGTAAAATTGTATAATGGTATGTGCAAAGACCAAGAATTAGGAAGAACACACCAGTCTATCTTAAACTGAAAAACTGAAAGAAAAAAAAACCCATCAAGCTTCGAGTTGCAATATTGAAATATTCTATGGACAAAATATTGAATGATGCAGGAAGTATCAAAAGAATCATTGTTCCAAAATGAATTAGGTGACAATCCACCATATCAAAATATAGCATATGAGCAAGAATCAATGGTACTGGAAGAAGTCCACACTGTGCCAAAGGCATTAACCAAAAACAAGCCTCCAGGAATTGATGGAATATTAATTGAAATGTTTCAGCAAATGGATGAAGTCCTGGGAGCACTTATTCATCTATGTCAAGAAATTTGGAAGATAGCTACTTGGCCATCTGACTAGAAGAGATTCATATTTGTACCTGCTGCAAAGAAAGGTGACCCAACAAAATTCACAAATTACAGAACAATATCGTGATATCACATGTAAGTAAAATGTTCCTCAATATCCTCCAACAAGGCTTGTAGCAGTTGATTGACAAGGAACTTCCAGATATTCAGGCCCGATTCAGCAGAGGACGTGAAACACGGGATATCAATGCTTATTAAGATGGATCATGGCTGAAAACAGAGAATACTAGAAATACGCTTAACTTTTGTTTCATTGACTATGCCAAGGCATTCAACTGTGTGTCATAACAAACTATGGAAACCCTTGAGAAGAATGGGAATCCCACAACACTTCATGGTGTTTATGCAGAACTTGTGCACAGAGCAAGAGGCAATTATGCAAACAGAACAAGAGAATACTTCATGGTTTAAATTTAGGAGATGTGTGTGTTAGGGTTATATCTTCTCACTGCACTTAGGCAATATTTATGCGGAGCAAATCATCAGAGAAGCTGAATTATATGAAGAAGACTGTGGCATCAGGAGTGGAGGAAGGCTCATTAACAACCTGTGATACACAGAAGACACAACCTTGTTTGCTGCAAGTGAGGAGGGCTTGAATAACTTGCCGATGAAGATGGACTGTCATTTACAGTACGAATTACAACTCAATGTAAAGAAAACAAAGATCCTCACAAATGCACCAATAGGTTATTTCATGATAAATGGACAAAAGATTGAAGTTGTCAAGGATTTAATCTTGTTTCGATCCCCAATCAATGCTCATGGAAACAGCAGTCAAGAAATCCAAAGATGCATTGCATTGGGTAGATCTATGGCACAAGACCTCTTCAAAGTCTTAAAAATTAAGCATTTTACTTAAGGACTAAGGTAATGCCTAACCGAGCCATGGTGTTTTCAAGTGCCTTATATGCCTATGAAAGTTGTAGATGGTTCTTCTATGTGGGCTTTGTTGCTTCTGAGCTTGATGGCCGCTTGTTTACCTTCAAGCCTTTAAGACCCCAGATGCTATACTTTTTGATAGCCGGGCACC
>NW_022103920.1:68250648-68277201 GCF_000313985.2 Echinops telfairi
AGTGGAGAGAAAATGTTTTGAGAATGATGAGGGCAATGAATGTACAAATGTGCTTTACACAATTGATGTATGTATGGATTGTGATAAGAGCTGTGTGAGTCCCTAATAAAATGATTTAAAAAAAGTTGTACATGGTACTGGAGAAGGATATTGAAAATACCTTGGACTGCTAAAAAGACAAACAAATCTGTCTTGGAAAAAAACCACAGCCAGAATATACCTTAGGAGCAAGTATGCGACACCTCATCTCACATATTTTAGACGTGTTATCAGGTGAGACCAGTCACTGGAGAAGGACCTTAGGCTTGCTAACCAGGCAACAAAAATTAAAATGTCCTCAGTGACATGGATGGGCACAGTGGCTGGGACCATGGGCTCAAACCTAAGAACAGCTGTGAAGATGGCACAGGACGGGTGGTGTTTTGTTCGGCTGTACTCAGGTCACGGAGTCTGCGGACTAGACAGTACCTAACAGCTCCAGCAGCTGCATACTTGCAAGATGCAGGTGTTTAATGAAATGTCTTTTGATTTATTTCTAAATTTTATGGATTTAAAATGTTTAGTATTAGGATTCTAGTGTAAATTACCCATAAAGCAAACGTTATTTAAGTACCTTTGGAGGCCAGGAAAGGTTTTTACAAATATCAGATGTTGATGGGCACACTCAAATTTCACATAAGCTTTAAACAGTAATTGCTAAAGCAATTCTTGAATATCCAAAGGGTTCTTTGTAGTCCATTCATAAACAATGCAGGCAAGAAAAAGTACTGAAGCGCTTATGCTTTTATAATTACTATTAAAGAGAAATGACTCTTCCACTACAAAGAAATATGACAAACTTTTGAATTACTCAGTTGTGTTTATAACTGAAGGCAAACTGAAATAGTTTAAAGGGTACAATGGGACTGTGGCGGAGTGAAATTCCTTAAGATGGCTCTTCTATCCATTTCTCTTTAGCTCCACCAAATGAATGGATTGGTCTAGGCACATCCGGCACGTGTGAAACTACTAGCGGGGATTGGTCAGTTTTCATTACCACTCCCCATGGGTGTGAGGGGGAGCCAGTTCTGAAGCAGCAGCAGAGAGAAAAAGCCTGGGATCCTCCGAAGAGCAGTGTGGGATCTCTGCTGGAAGTGGCAGAGACGACGGGCAGGGGCAGTAGTACTCAGGCATGGGAACAATGCGACTGCACAAGAGGAGTCCTGAGCTTATGGAACGGGTGAGGGTGAGGGACAGGCATGTTTCCTGGCCAGAGGCAGAAGCCAAGTGACTGAGGACTGGAAAGGGTGTGGCTGCTGACTGAGGAGCAGTGGTGCTGAATGACTGCATCCTTTTGCAGCTTATTGACAACCCCAATAACCCCGACAGGCAAGAGTATTGCCGGGGTCCTGTGTTCCCATTGCAATGGGTGGTGGAACGCAGCATAGAAGCAGAGTGTCACGGGAGGAATGGGTGGTGTCAGGGTCTGTAAAGGATGCCAGAGCTGGGAGGCAAGCGTCTTGGCAATAGGGACGCCACAAGGAGTCGGAGATGGCCTCCCACCCCGCCATCGACTCCAGTGACCTACAAAAGCCTGAGAGCTGTCTAAATGCCAGCACTATGACCACGTGGTAGCATAAGGCCTTGGTAACGTTTGTGCCATTGGATCAGCAGTACTGAGCACATGAAAAAAACGTGCATAGCACTGTAAGCTACCATTATATCGTCCTTACCAATAGAACAAGGAATAAACCTTGTTATTTCTCTCTAGCTAACTGAAAATACTATTTTCTCATATTAATGAGTCATATTTTATATTCTGACAGATAAACTGACTCATATTTTTCTATGATTTTAAGATTTATCTCTTTTTTTTAAATATAAAAATTCTTTAATAAAAAGCTGAAAACTGTGCTGAATTGAATCATAATTGCCCCAGATTGGAAGCAACCAAGGCCCCTTTCAATAAGTGAATGAATAAACAACCTGTGGTACGTCTACACAATAAAATATCTTTCAGTGATTAAAAAAAAAAAAGCCATTAAGCCATGGGAAGACATGGGAGAAGAAGAAAGCATGTGGCTACGTGAAGAAGGGAGTCTGAGAAAGCCACGCTGTATGTAATTCCAACTACCTGACATCCTGAAAACAGAAACGTACAGCGTTTCCTTGGGAAAATTATGACTCCAGTTTTCAAAAGGAAGAAGGCCTAGTGGCACAAAAGGCTAAGTGCATGGTCGCTAACAGGCGGGATGGTGGTTCAAAGCCACCCAGCAGCTTCATCGGAGAAAAATCTGCCAGTCAGTTTCCAAAAGAAGATGACAGGCCAAAAAGCCCAATAGGGAAGTTATACTGTGTCACACAAGATCTCTGTTATAAATGCACTTAACAACAACCGTTTCAAAAGCACAAGTATGAAGTGAGAGTGGATTTTCCTACAGTGCTCATCACCCATTTTCCAGTAAGGACTGAAGGGAGTACAAGGGAGTAATAACAGCTAATGAAGAAACATTGCAAGAATATCAGGATGTTTCTATTTTTGCTACCTTTATTATAAAAGAAGAAAATTATCCCTTTACACCCCGCAGTGAAACTCAGTACTTTCCTCATGGAAATCATTAAACGGTCTATCCTCTTCATAGAAGGCCACAGAGGCTCATTTATTTAAATCATACATAAGAATTCTCCTACGAAAACCCACCCTTACATAGCTCAGACGTTTTTAAGCATCTTCCTTCCATCTTCACATTTGCAAGCAGTTGAAATGTCATGAGAGGTGTGGATGTTCAACCCATAATAGCATCGTATGGTGGGTGCACAGGAAGAGGACTCCCACATCCCTCTCTCCTCAGGCTTCACCTTGTCTAAAGACAGTAATCCTGAAACGTTGAGTGTGCAATACAGCCCTCTAAGGATCTTAGGGAAACGCAGATTCTAACTCAGTATGCCTGAAACGACAACTGGGTTTCTGCATTTCTGACATGTTCCCCTGGATATGAAAGATGCTGGTACGCACATCACATTTTATGTAGTAAGTGTTTAGCTCTCCATTGGCAAGTGATAGCCCAGGTATTTTTTTAAATCATTTTATTGGGGGATTGCACAACTCTTATCACAATCCATCCATCCATCCATTGTGTCAAGCACATTTGTACATTTGTTGCCCTCATCATACTCAAAACATTTGCTTTCTACTTCAGCCCTTAATATCAGCTCCTCATTTTTCCCTCCCTCCCCGCTCCCTCATAAACCCTTGATAATTTATAAATTTTGTCATAACTTACACTGTTCGACATCTCCCTTTGCCCACTTTTTCTGTTGTGTGTCCCCCAGGGAGGAGGTTATATGTAGATCCTTGTAATTGGTTCCCCCTCTCTACCCCACCTTCCACCCACCATCCTGGTATCGCCACTCTCACCACTGGTCCTGAGGGGTTCATCTGTCCTGGATGCCTTGTGTTTCCAATTCCTATCTGTACCAGTGTACATCCTCTGGTCTAGCCAGATTTGTAAGGTAGAATTGGGATCATGATATTGGGGGTGGGGGGTGGAAGCATTTAAGAACTAGAGGAAAGTTGTATGATTCATCTTTGCTACACTGCACCCTGACTGGCTTGTCTCCTCCCTGCGACCCTTCTGTAAGTGGATGTCCAATTGCCTACAGTTGGGCTTTGGGTCCCCAATCTGCACTCCCCCTCATTCACAATGATATTATTTTTGTTCTTTGATGCCTGATACCTGGTTCCTTCGACACCTCGTGATCACACAGACTGGTGTGCTTTTTCCATGTGGGCTTTGCTGCTTCTGAGCTAGATGAGCCCAGGTATTTTTTAATATATAAATAAGCTTGTAAAGTGTTATTGGAATACAACCATATCCATTAGATCACAAGTTATATGGCCGATTTCAAAGCTGAGCAGTTGCAACAAAAATTATTTGGCATTCAAAACCTAAAATATATGCTATCTGGCCATTTAAGAAAATATTTGCTAATATGTCGTTTAATGAAATGGCTGATATTCCTGAATTTCCTCCTGGTCTCCATCCTGGCATCTACAACAATGTTTTGCATGTAGGATTGAGAGGAGCTGTGGATATGAATAACGTGGACTCAGTGAGAATAATCAAGTCAGACCAGCCCCTCTGATTACTGATGTCCACAGACGGGAAAACTCTCCAACTACAATTATGCTGAACTTTAGAATATTTACTGATATTGCATTAGGGCTTAAACTGCTGTGAGAAATACAGCAAAGGCATATTTGCTAAGGATAAATCTTGAGGAGAAGTGTCTGGAAGAAATTACATCACTTACAGAGTTCAAGACTGGAGCCTTTTCACAGGTATTTTTACCCTTTATCCAGTTGGCCCTGAGATGATCAGAGATTGTTTATATTACTTATTTTATCAAGAAAATGTGAATAGAAACAAAGAGAGTTAAATAAATATTCAACACTCTCAAATAAATTTGTGAAACGAATTTCACATTATGTGAGTTGGTTGCCACAATTCCTAAAACAAACTAGAGGTTTAGCTGTTGTTCACATCCACTCACTGCCCTTGAATCAATTCCAACTCATAGAAACCCTACAGGAGAGGGCTGAGCTACTCCCTAGTTTTTGTGACTAAATTTTTATGGGAGCAGGCTGCCTCATCTTTCTCCCTCCCTCAAAGTGGCTTGTGGGTTTGAACCACCGACTTTTCACTTAGCTGCCCGACACTTAGGCCATTATATCACCGCAGCTCCTTATCTCTGTGCAGCAGGTTGAAAGGACAATATAAGAGATTTTCTGGTTTCCAGTCTGCCTCAGATTATTGTGGATGAAATTAATTTTTCTTCTTCTATTTATAAGATAGCGAGACATAAAAAAACAAATAAAGCTTACATGAGAAGCTTTTATTTATTCCAAAGATTTTAGTTATACCCAGTGGTCTCTGATTATTTTTCAAAGATGTGATAGAGAGTAGGGCACTGTAAAAAAAAAAAAGAAGTGTCTTAGCTTAATCTTGAATCAACTACAATTCCAGTGGGACTTAATTGTTCATATGAAAAATAATTCTTTTCAGCCATTCACACATTCATTTAATATAAGTATTTACTGTCATTGTCGTTGACAGGTGGCAAGGAGTTGGCTCCGAACTATAGTGACCCTATACACCTTATTTATTAATCACTTATTATTCTAGATGCTTGGGTTACATCAAGGAATGAAACAGATCATGATTACTACCCTCATCAAAAGACAGTCACGTAGGGAAGATAAAACATAAGCAATAAATGTAATAAAGAAGTAAATGATATGTCCTGTTACACAGTGATGCATGGCCAAGGTTAGTGATAATTTAAGACGTGAAGACATAGTGCTAAACATGTGATTTTAATGATTAAGTTTTACCTTGTAGACTCCTTAAGTAAAATATTTTCACCTTTTTTTGCACACATAAGCTTTATATTTGTAACGTGCTTAATTTTTTTAACTTGCTTTAAGAAAACTGAAGTCAGCCGTGTCTTGTCACCTGATACCCCTTATGCAAAAGAAGCTAATGTTTCAAAAGGCACTCACCCAAGATCCTGTCACCCATCACTTGGCAAACGTTATGCGGCCAGAAAAGACTGCAAATATACTCTGCCCCACTTTGGGGGTTTGAGCTTTGCTAACATTTGTAAACACCAGGGTGTGTGTGAATGGGCCGGGAGTGCAGCACATTGGCAGGCTTGCTTAGCACCTTAGCTTCCACCTTTGAAATGCCTTTTGTCATTAATAAACTTCTTCGTTTTTACTTTAAACAAACTTGTAATCTTTCCTCCGAATGCAGCAGGAAGACACTTCTGTCTGAGGTCACTTTCAAACCTCATTTTCACCGTCCATCTAGAGATCTGATATGTCTGAAAGAAGACAGGTGCTCTAAAGAAGGCAATCTCGATAGTGGCTGAAGTAGAGCAGCGAATCACTACATTCCAAATAACATCAGCATTTAGCAGGACATATAAATATTGCAGCAATTCCTAAAACTATCAGGCAATATAGATTCAGTTTTCTCAGACTTTACCTTGAGTATAAATGTTAAATTCAAACCAACTGCAATCAAGTTGATACTGATTCGTAACACATGACCCATTACTGACACTTGTCAAAGACAAGTCATAGCAGCCCTGCAGAACCCTGTCCCTTTTAATTTCTGGGATTTTACACCTTCACTAGAGCAGACAGCCTCATCTTCTTCCTCCTTCAGAGTGGCTGGTGGGTTTGAATCACCAACCTTGTAATAACCAGCTCCATGCATAACCCACTACCCCATGAGGGCTCATTTTATATTTTAGGCATCAGAAGCTATGACTCTTAAGGAACAGACCATAGCATCTCACTTGGCTGGTGGATTTGAACTGCCAACCTTGTGGTTAGCTAGCAGTTCTACACCTAACCCAAACTACCACCGGAGCTCTGTATGAGTAAATATGTTAGAGAACACAAAAATAGCACAACTGACATCCCACCACATAGTAGATGAAATAAGCCAGGAAGAGTGTGGAAACAGAAATCAGGACCAAACAAGAAGAGTTTCCTTAGGAAACAATCTTTCACATGAAGTTCAGTGCTGCTCTGGATCCATGCTTTCCAGATGTGCGTGTCTCTAGAACACAGCACTGCTTTCCTCAGGCTGGAAATTGGCCATCTTAAGGTAGAAGGCCTATGGCTTTTAGGGCATGTTAATGATTTTTCTACTTCTCTTCTTCTTAAAGGGATCAAACTTTTTTTGAGTGTGAAAGTCACAGGATATGTCAAATGGTTTTTTTTCCCTCCTAAAAATAAACCGGCTGTTGAGTGGCTTACCGAAACTCATATGCATCTAATTAACAGATCAGAGTAAAAGTGAGAATGTATAAAAGTCATTCCGGGAACTCACAGGTGATGTTAAAAACAAATTATTATATATGCATAAAATTTTAAAATGTGAGCAAACACTTTCATGCTCAATTGCAAGAGAAATGCATTTTAAAGTAATGTTCAGTTTTACATTTTCCTGAATGATTATGGTCAAATAACCTCCAAAAAGGAAGGGCATTTACATTTTCCTTGGTATCTAATTTATAACATCTGCGCTATTTTGATGTAGGTACTAAATGACTCAAGCACTCCTACAGATGCTTCTCAAAGTCTACCCACCTGTAAGTGTAAAACGTCTTCTCTTTTATGGTTACTATTCTAAAGGCAAGGAATGCTTTTTAAACTTAACAATGGACATTTATTTTAAAATACTTATAACTAGAGCTACTATTTTATGAAGAGCTTGGGTAAGTTTTTGGAAGCTTCTTTGTCAATAGGGAATTAACAAACTCCCAATAACGTATGTCACCACGATACCCTGATAGTCTGTAAGTGTTGTGCTGGCTGTGGTGGTGTTAGGTGCCAGCTAGCTGGTTGATTGTGACTCATCGCGACCCAGTGGACTCAGAATGAAACACCACGTGCTCCTGAGCCATCCTCACCATTGCTACGTTTGTGCCCTTTGTTGTACCCCAACTACTAGCTGAATGGTCGACAGTTTGAGCCCACACGGAGACTCCTTGGAAGGCAGGCCTGAGGATTAGCTTCTGCAGATGTGTTCCAATAGAAGAAATTATTTCGATGAGACTGGATAGTAACCGACATACACCTATCTCCTACCAATTTAGCTCCTTCTTCAGTTGTCCCCATAAACAAAATGAAAGAACATTGTCTAGTTCCTGAAAAGATGTGAAATCTATGATTCAGACTGACCTCATTTCATTATGAGGGCACCTCTATTATCATGTGACAAAAGGGAAATAATGTTCAATGCTGACCATAGTCAGATGAAAAACTAGAGTTCGGTACACATGGCGATTAAAGATGACCAGTCACTGTTCACGGACGTTCTAAACCCTCAGAGTTGATTCGGACACGCAGCAACCCTGGAGGAAAGGGTAGAAAGGCCACTGGGGTTCCAGAGTTGTGGCTCTTCGCCAGGGGAGAACCTGAAACTACTGATCTAGTGGTTGGATGCCACCCGGGAGACAGAATGATCATCGCACGTGAGTTTTCTCTTCGGTTTAGAATTCAAACTGGGCACAGTTTCCTGAGCATACACATTTATGTTTTTCTTTCATTTTTGTTCTAGCCATTCTGAACTTGATGGA
Organism: Echinops telfairi; assembly: GCF_000313985.2. Lineage (NCBI taxonomy): Eukaryota > Metazoa > Chordata > Mammalia > Afrosoricida > Tenrecidae > Echinops > Echinops telfairi. The sequence goes on from NW_022103920.1 coordinate 68,258,785, forward strand.
GAATTGATGTAGGCAAATCTGGATAATGAGGGAAGTAGCACCTAATACCGTCTTTGCTTATAAATGATACACAGAGTGCTCGTCCTTGGCATTCGGTTTAGACAAACACCCTGCTTCTGGAGCCCTTCCCTTCCTCTCTACTTTTATACACGTGTCCACTTCACCCATCCGCCAATGACAACAAATATTTCACCCAGAAGGAAATTTGGATTACCATGGCTGTTACATCTGGACGTTTCCACGAGCCTGCCATTCTGATCATAACATGCCATTGCTTGGTAACGGTATCCTTGTCCACATTCCTTGACGTCTCCTTGAACCCTCATTCCCAGGGGCACTTCCGCTTTACCTTCGGGCAAAATGCAGTCGGACCAGTTCCCCACAGGCTGCGCATTATATTTGTCACAAGGACAATACTGAGTCTCAATCAGGGGGTACAGGTGAGAGTTTTTACATTTTTCTTTCTTTTTACTTTTTCCTGTGGGGGGGGGGGGAAAGAAAAGTATCAGACAATTCAAATGGGAAAATAACACTTTCCATTTCAAACATCCTCAAATTTTCTATTTTCCTAAATTTCCTCATTTATTTTTAACTATATGCACTATTAATCTATAAATGAATGCTACACATTTTCTATATATATTTGTGTTGTATTGTGTACTTTGCACAGTGAACATTTCTAATTTTCCAGTTGAAAAATAGCCCTTTTTGCATAAGGCACTAAATGTTGTGCCACATGTTATACTCTTCAGAATAATTAAAATGCTGAAATGATGATCTGACTCCACTGACTGGTGACTTTGAGTAAGTGCATAAACCCCTTCTTTACAACATATGCAAAAAAAGAGAGTCCTCTCTCTCTTTTTTAATTCCAAAGCAAATGGCCGAGCTAAGCAGGATTAGAATAGAAAGAGGAGATTTTGGATTTACTCTACTGAACATGAATTTTCATCTTCCCGCATTTTCCATCTCTCATATTTCTGAAGGGTAATCACTTTTCCATATTATTAATTAAGATAGGAAATATTAGTGAAGTTCAAAATGAAAATATTTAATACTAGAATAAGTATATTTTAAATAATGTGAACGTTAGTATGCTAAATAAGTTCCCTTTTAAAATAAAAATATCTTTTAATATTGTTATACATGAGCTTGAATATAATATAGAATTAATTCTTTTAATCATATTATACCTAACAGTTACAAATATCATATAATGAATACTAATTTTGTATGATTCATTACACATATATTGTAAGAATTAATCTCTAACCTTTTACAGATGCCATATATATGAGGGGTCTTCAGAAAATTCATAGAAATGCATATGATGAAAAAATTCTGTATGGATCTAAACATTTTTGGGTACCATTTTTGGGTACTAGCTTGTTATAGCATGTCTAGACAGGATCTAAAAAGTTTGAGGAACTAAAAAGAGTAAGACATTAGCTTAAAAGAGCTCCTATCACAGCCTATGAACTGTGCATAACAGAAACAAAAATAAACATGGACATTTTGGTGAAGCTTGGGTGGACGATGCATGAAATCATTACAATTTTATGTAAAGTTTATGGGGACAATGCCCCAACGAAATCACAAATTTACAAACGGATAGCTCCTTTTAAGAAGGGACCACACAAAGTGGAAGATAATAATAGCAGCCAATACCAAAGACCTCTCAATTGGTTCCACTCACACAATTCTGACTTAACAATTAAAGGTGAGCAAACTTTCTGGTCAGTGGGTCCCAAATTGTTGCACACGTTGTCGGATACAAACAAGAAAAGTGCTTTCAATGGAAATTTTAAATAAGAAGAATAAAGATTCTGGGGCCCATCTTTGAAATCCGTGCGAGCCTGAAGACAAAGCACAATTAAAACGATGGCTGGCAAGGGTGGCAGTGGTCTAGTTCCACCAAAAGTGGGCCCATTCGGATCCAAGGTCGTGGCAACAGTTTTGTTGGATGACCAGCGTGCTTTGCTTGCTGACGTTCTAAAGACCAAAGAAAAAACGGCATCTGCTTATTCTGATAGTGTTTTGAGAAAGTAAGGTAACACTTGAGCTGAAAAACAACCTGCAGAGTTTCACCATATTTTTTTTCACCACCACAATATTGCTCATTCTTTTCATGAAACAAGAACAATTTTATAAGACTCAAATTAAGCATTAGGCATCCACCTTACAGTACTGAGTAGTTTTGTGTTTTTTTCCTTTCTGATTTCTTTTCATTTCCTAATCTTAAAACTTCTTTAAAGATCGCCCAATTTTCTTTAATCAAAAATGTCTAAAGGCTGCATCGGCACAGTTATTGGTAGGATCCTCAGTTGTTTGGGGATAGACTAAATAGCGGGTACTATTGTTGTTGAGAAATAGAGTTCATATTTTATATTTTTATCTTTTAATTCCATTCTCCCACAAACTTTAGAAGTTCCTTCAGCGTATTCAGCATTCTTCATTATGACAGGTGATTCATTTGACCTCTTTTTAATGTTGAATAGTCTAGCACCTATATATTTACTTATCTCTTTTTTTCCGCCACTAACAGGTTTTTTTTCTCACTCAAATTGACCAGCTTTTAATTCAGTATGTGACCCCTACTGGCTCACCAGTGTCAGTGCATGTTTCATTAAGACTGGCTGCTTTTTAAATGCCGTTTTCAGGTCAGAGCTAATGTTCTATTCCTCATTTTAGGAGAGGAAAGATGAGCTGTGTGTGGACAATAAGAATAAGTTAAGACACTGAGGGGACAGTTTTCCTCTTCGCTTCACATAGTCTCTAGGCAATGCCCTGAAAATATATTTCCACACCAAAAAGGAAGATGCTCTGTACTGAATCAACAGTGAGGTTCACTTCTCTAGGCTGTGCATTATTCCTACTAACATGTAGAAATGCTTGCGTGACTGCTGACTTGCATTAAGATACACATCTGATACAGAGACATGCTAACTCTAAGTACAGCAGTCTTTTCAAATACACGTTCACAGTCTTTTGGTCTTTTTTGCTGTGCTTTGCTACCTTGACAAGTGTTGGCTTTGCAGCCATGCCTATTCTTACCAACAACAGTGCGTTTTCTGGTCCGAACGGCACCGCAGTCTCCATTGCATGGAGAAAACTTGGACCAGCTGGTAAACTGACAGTCATCTTGGCAGGGGATCTGACAGGCCTGGGTTAGGGCTGGCACTGGGCCCGCATGTCGGAGGCATTCAGGAATACCAGCCTGCCCGCCATCTTGTTTTCGACAACTGATAGCTAAAAGAAAAGCATGAAGCTGATTAGAATAAATTCGAAGGTCTGTAATGACAGTTTGGAAACTTCTCAAACCATTGTTTTGCAATAAACAAATGACTCCACATGTAATGTCTTATTTATGGAACAAATAGGGTCAAAGCAAAACAAAAAACTGAACTCACTGCCTTAGTGTCAACGGTAATGCTCTAATAACCAGCAGGTGGCATCATATGGATCCTGTAGGCTCTTTTAAATAACATTGTCTCAGTGGATTTTGTGCACAGCAAAATACATGCACATGTGCAGGCAAATACAACGGACATTCAGTAGTTTCTATTACGGATTTCAATTCGTATCATGTGTCTGACAATCATTTGTATTAAGCAAAAGATATTAAAAAAGGAATTGTGAGACACTAACATCTAATAATGGTATTTATAACACTGACCACTCTAGCTAGGAGAATCTTAGTTGCAAAATTGGGTTGGAAGGTTGAGGTGGGGAGAGGAGGTGTTATGGATTAAATGATGCCCCTCTCTCAGAGAAGTGTCATAGATTCTAACTTCCATTGCTGTGGTAGGGAGCCCTCGCTGTGCACTGGCTAAGCACTCAGCTGCCTTAATATCCTGTTTCCCTGAAAGTCAGACTTTTGCCTCTTGCTTAAATATAAGGCATCCCCCCAAAATAAGACTTCCCCGAAAATAAGGCTTCCCGAAGCTACCATAACTCTGGACTCTGGACCGCAGTGGCGGGCACCGCTGCACAGCTCACTGTTGGCAGCAATGCAGCCAGAGCAGACAGGAAATGTGAAGTCTTTCTTAATAAAACAATAAACAATAAATGTGTACCGTATTCTTCTTCATGGAAAAATAAGACCTAGCGCATCTATGGGAGCAAAATATGAATATAAGACACTGTCTTATGTTTGAGGAAACAGGGTAAATGCCAGCCGTTCAAACCTGCCAGCTGCACCCTGGGTGAAAGAGCAAACAATCTGCTTCCATACAGAGTATAGCCTAGGAAACGCAATGGGGCAGTTCTACACAGTCCTATTGGTCACAATAGGTCATAATGGACCTACTAGAAATGGGTATACTGTACCATGGTTATAATCACATTTAAGAATGGGTTATCTTTATTGTGCTAATGGGGCAAGATTAACGTAGGATATATCTTAAGTAGTGTAGGATATATCTCCTTGGAGATAAAGAAGATTAAACAAGCTACTAAACAGAGATTAGAGAAGAGAGATGTCAAGGTTGAATTCAAATCTTACCTTTCTAAACCATGAGAAAATAAATAGCCATTAATTAAAGTTATCTATTTTCAGGTTGGTTTTTTTTAAAAGACTTTTTTTTCTCTTCAAAATTTAAGTGACATATATTCAGAATGAGGCTTTTTGGACGAAACTTTCAGTGTTTAGATTCAAATGCACAGGATCTCCCTGGGAGAAAGAGGAGGCTGTTTGTTCCCCTAAAGAGATGGTTGCCTTGAGTTAGAATCAACTCAACAACAAGAGAGGAGGTTTAACGAACTTGTTTTGAAATGACATTTGCATGAAAAGTATGTTATTTTTATTAATTACATTGTAAATTCTTTGGGATGGCATTGGAGAGATTAATGGGGGAGGTCAGAGCAGTTTCAGAGTCTCTTACTTCCATCTCAAACTTGAAATTAAAACCAGAGTAGCCATCTTAATCTATCATATCATGTACTTTTACTAAGGTATATGCAGATTTAAAAAATAATTTTAATATTTGTATGTTATTTAAGCCAAGATGCTGTGCAACATTTTAAACCAAGAAATAGGTTTACTACTTAGTGCACAGAGACGTACAAGTCCGTAGGATAACTAGCCTTAAAGTACAAAGAAGGGGAAAGAAAAGGGGAGTCGGGAGGCGGCTGTTAAAAGTGTGTTTTCTCCCACGGGCCCCTTTCCTCACCCGGTTTTATAAATAACTCATTCCCCTGATGAGAAAAGAAATGAAACATTTAGATGTTAGTCTTAAAAATAATTTTCATCAAGCTCGTTTAAAAGGCCTCGTTCACACTGACTTGTGCGGCCTTCCAGGCTTGTGGTGAGGTTGAAACGACTATGGGCCTCTGCCCTGCTGGAATTCGATCATCGTGAATAAACGTTAAATAGCTCGACAGTTTGACTCTAAGAGGCCCTGGGTTAGATATCACTCTCAGGATCTAACAGTAAGGCTTAGCATGTAGATCTCTGGTGTCCCGGCGGGGTAGGCATTGGGGCTACTAACCACAAGGGCTGTGATTCGAACCCACAGTTTCTCCATGGGAGAAAGTTGCAGCTGTCTGCTCCATTAGGGTTCCTTTGAGTCAGCCTGCACTCAATGGCAATGGCTGTGGGTGTGTGGAGGGTAGAGGCTGTGTACACTGTGTATGTGTGTAAAGGACACAATGAGCGTGCGGGTGAAGACTCTATTCTTCTTTGGAGGTAGACAAGCCCACCATTTCAGATGATTTTGATGCAGACCTTTCTATTTTGTGCAAATGTAGGTGAGTATTTACCTATGTCTTAGCTATAGAGGTCTCTACACTTAGAAGGAACAGTTTTGGAAGAGAAACTTCTTTGGGAGAAGCTAAGGGGTGGGTTCAATTTTAAAGAGAATGAAACGTGGTTGAAGAGACAGTGGAGATTATATGAAGGTTGAACGACAGGAAGAAACAAAGCCCCAGAGTCTCACCACATGGGAGACGAGTTCACTAGTATTTAAAACAGTCTGAAATAGTGAATTCCAATTCAATTTCATTACAAACATCTAGATAGTTTTTGAAAAATACCACTGCCCTTGCCAATGCCTACTGCATGGATTAACTGGTGTGGGATAGGGTGCTGGGAAGGTGGCCTTATGGTGTCATTTTAAACCACTCAGTTCCTAAGCAAAGGGTCTCAGTTCAAAATGAGCCACAAAAAGGGAGAAAAGATCTGACAATCCATTTTCATAAACATTACATCCTAGAATATGTTATAGGGGTGTAATGCTCAGTCCTATAGGTTGCTGTGAGTCAGAATTGATCTGCAACATCAGAATCCTGGACTTATCAGCTTTTGAAGGTTTGCTGATGGCTTAAATACTTGGACAGCTTAGATGGGGAACCATATTTTCTACTACTTTTATTATTTCCACCTGCATCAAAAGTATCTAAAATGGTATGAATTTGGAGACACCTGGACCCATCACAGTAGGAGAGTGGAGGGATCTACATGGTTTTACAAGCTCACCAGGTGAGGTGTGTGCACATTTAAGTTTGAGGTCCAGTGGCTTTCATATTTATGCATAGGCAGGCTCTCAATGAAATATGACTAAAATTGGAAATTGTCTGGCGCCCGGTTCCTCTGGCACAGTGCCAATATTTTTGGAACCTGGCTGAGCTTTTGACTTTGCACTGAGAGCTCTAACCTTGGAGTGGAAGGGAAAGGCTTCAGGGATCAAAAGCGAGAGGATTCGAAAGTTGTCCATGAAGTGTGGAAGTGGGGTGATGCCAGAGAACCTCTCTGGATACAATATACAAATGAATACCTTTTGTAGTTGGGAAACAGTATCGACTCCTTATATCCTTAAATAAACTTCAGTAGTCTCATGGAAAAACGTATCCCTAGAAAGCCCAGAAAAGAATGATTGAGGAAGATATTTGACTTTATAGTCATCAGGACATGTAAGAATCTCAAAAGTGATTAATTTGGAAAAGAAGAGATTAATCATATTTGACCTCAAGTTGTGAAGAGGGTCACATTGCCTAAAGAGAAAACAAAAATTGCAAAAGAAATTTGGGGTTTTTGGAAATGAGTCTTCTTTTACCTACTCATCCAATTTGGCTCTCTGAAACTGAGGCTTGAATGTAAATCTTTCAAGAAACTAAATGAAATTGCCTGAGGTTCTCCAATCTTACAAATTCTATTTCAGAATTGCTCCAGCTATCATCACATTAAATGACACCAATAAAAGTGAAATCAAATGAAACCACCACCAACACAATTACAGAGACTCATTTATTTTGTGAAGATCTATACTCTTCCCATAAATCAGAAACCCTTTTCCCCCGATAGCCTTGCAGTTTGTAAAATCTTACGCACTTTTTCAACTAGTTGGAAAGAGAAAAAAGTGTAACAATTCCTTATCTGTTCACCAAACCCCACTCAGCACTCGATTATGCTTATCTGAAATGTTAGACAGTGTGCTTTAGAATGAATTACTCATACCATCTAATCCAAATAAGTAGCAACAGTGCCTTTTGTCCAATGTATTGAAAATTTATCACAAATCTCAAGTTGTTTGTGTTCTGATCTAGAGGAAACACAACAATTCAAACACAGCAGTGCAATCTGAAGTGAACTTCCTGCTATTAAGATGAGGAGAATATAAAGGTTTGGAAAGGAAATCATCTGATTTCTCAAGTAATGAATCTTAAAATTAATTTGAAGACAATGAAAGCAGGGTGGGCTTAACTATTAAAAAGGCACACCGTACAAAGCATGCTTTACTAGCGCTCTAGAGAGCTACCCCTACACAGACAACTGTGGCTGTTTATAAAACGGGAATAAATCTTGTGCATGATTATGTAAGTTCACCTTTGACCTGAGGCCCTGTTAGGAAAACCAGACCACATCCATGGCCGTTGAATCAATTTGTGACACGTTACAGAGTAGAAGTGAGCTAGCTCCACAAGGTTCATGCTGGCCTAGGAGCAGTTCTCTGTTACCTGGCCCCCGCTGCCTCCCTTCCCCTCCCTAAGCCAATACATTCATTGGCCTTAACTGATTCCAACTTACAGCAACGTTCTAGAACAGAGTAGAATTGCCCCAAAGGATTTCTAAGGCTTTAAAGAATACAGAAACACTGCCACATCTTCTCCCAAGAGGCTGGTAAGTTCAAACTACTCATCTTTTGGTTAGCAGCAGAGCACCTAAGCACTATGTCACAAAGCCTCCTTCTAAGTAAGTGAGGAAATAAGTAAGTAAATTCACCGCCATGGAGTCCCTGCTGACTCAGCAACTCTACAGCACTGGGTAGACCTGCCCCTGTGAGTTTCTGAGACTGTAACCGTTTACGGTAGTCAGAGGCCCTGTCTTTCTCCCTAAATGGTATTACATACACTGAGTGAGATAGTCAAATATAGGAATACTTATTTTAAAGTAAGATTCCATATTTAACTTGATTTTATTGAATTTAATAAAATTTATTTTATTAAATTGATTGTATTTTATTGGATTTAAATGGGGCAAGGCAACTTTTATTGAAGTGGCAAATGACAAGATGCTCCCAGCAGATGGTAGTCTGGGAGATAGCCATGCAACTGACACATGGGTTACACATGAATAAAAGTAACCAAGCTTAGTAAATGATACCGGGTACATCTTATAAAGTAAATAAGAATGTCAGTTTTCAAACAAATGACGGGTGCTAGAATTATTATTGGGTTAAAAGAGACTTAAATACACCAGCAAAATGCAATGTGTTGACTTTTGTTTGAGGCCCTGATTTGAACAAACAGTAAATAGATATTTTTAAGGCAGTGGGAGAAAATTACCTATGGTCTCAATATTAAAGAATTAGTGTTAGTTTTCACTAGTGTGATGTTATTTATAGGTGATATGTATCATATCTGGGAGTTTCTTTAAAATGTTTCTGCAAGAATCTTTTCAAAAGCATTGAAGAGTGATAGATAACCAAATTGGAAACACATTAAAAACTGCTGAGGTGTTTTTATGAGTGCACTACTGGTACTCACTGTAGTGGTGTAGTCTCTATTTGGGCTACTTATAATTTCCCCAAATTAAGGAAAAGCAGATTAATGTCATGTTACTGGAATCAATTCCAGAATTTTTGACATTAATTGAGAGTTGTGTTTTAAAGAGGAGAGTAATAAAGGTTTGAGTAACGATAGGAACTAAATATCATTCATTTGAGCTGGACGGAAACACAAATACTGTAAAAATCGAAGTCGACTGAAGCAAACGTAAAAGAATTCAGAATATAAACTCTCATCTTAATTTTAAAAAGGGATGAAACTGCCTTTGTATTCGGCTTATACCCAAAAGGGGAGGGTTTTGGCCATGTAGGCTACTCTTTAGCATATAAGGCCATGTTGTCAGCTTGTGTGAATAATCAACATGAAATACATCATTAGTTTCAGACTGTGGGCACAGTTTATTACATAAAACACAGAATAAGATCAATGCCATAGGCAGAGCAAGCTGTTGGATTATAGATAACAATGAATTCAAAGAGTACTGGGATGCTATTTAGTAAATAAAGCAACATTAACCTGACTTATTCTACTACTACAATATTTGAGCAACATAGATACAGCATATGTTCAGCTGATTGAGTTATGGGACAAGTGTATTTTCCTTTAGTTTTATGGATACAGTCCGTAATGAAAATGAATCATGGGGAAATGAAAAAAAGAATAGGCATAACATGCATGGGAGTTAGTTACCAAGAGACCTAACTGAACTTAGAAAGAACACCAAGCCTATAAATAATGCAAGAGAGCCCCAGTTGTTTACCATGTAGTGTAATGAACCTGGTGGTTCTCTGTGTAGAATGGATTTTCACTGACAAGTTTGTCAAATTCTGCTTCCTAATTGAAATTTGTTCATGTAACCCTGACAGAATGGAATGAAATGCATTTTTCTTTTTTATTGATCCTAAATAGTTACTAATGATCCCAAATCTCACTGATGCTCATGATATACGCGAAAGGCCTAGTATCCTCATGAGGAAATAATGATCCGCTCTCAGCGGAGTAGCTCAAGCTGAGGTCAGCTGGATGCCGGTTTGGGACTTGGAAAGGGAAACCTCACTGCATCACAGCAAATGGAACATCCGGGAGCCATCACAGACACAGGACAGGCTCAAGCTGCGTTGTGATCATTTTCTACAAAGAGATAAAGAAAGGCTAATGATCATTATGTGTGTATGTCTGGACTCTTGGAAAAAAAGAAGGCAAACTAAAATTCTAAACTGAGGAGGATGACAATAGGCATACGAATCAGGGGAAAACACTTAGAAATCATTGTGAAAATTTTAATAATGGTTTATGTAAATGAAAGGTTCAAACATATTGGGTGATAAGGAGAAGATTTGAGAACTCATTCCTCCCTAAAATTTCCTCAGAGCAGCTCCTTTTTTCTTTTTCTGCCTAGTTTTTTTCCGCTTCCATTCTTTTTACTTTTTCTACCCCAGTTATCTTATTTGGAGTCTAACCTCAAAGGTATAATCTTTTAAAATTAAAAACGAGTGGGCTAGTGTTCTGAACAAAAGGATGATTCAAAAGGCATCAAAATAAATTGAATGCACTTGATTTACACATATTTTCTCACAAAAAATAACAGCATGATATGGAATTAAGTATATCTCACATTCTGTAAATCACATGAATTTGTTTTTGGTAGAGAGAAAATGATAATTTTCCCCTTTTTCTATTTTAATACAGAGAACCTCCTTTATTGAGCCCCAGTGGTGTAGTGGGTTAAGTGCTAGGCTGCTAAGCTCAATGACAGTGGTTTGTACCCCTCAGCAGCCATTCTGAGGGACAAAAACGAGGCAGTCAGTTCCGGTCAAGGTTGACAGGGCAGTCAACCCATGGAGGAGGTTTACTCTGTGCTGGAGGTTGGCTATGAGTTGGAATAGGCTTGGTCATCATTCTGACTTTCACATGAGAAGACGTGATGTACAGGTCAACCTTATAACGGGATCCCCTCTGCAGGCCGAAGTGTGGAGCGTGTGGGAGACTAAGATGGGCAAGTCTGATCTTGAGGCTTTTAACCCCAGAGCCATCGGCTTCATCAAGGATAAATTTGTCAGTGGATGGCATGGAAGTCAGCCAGGAGAGTAAGCAAAGAAAATTCATAAAGTCTCTACATCGAACCCATGTCAATTTTACATTATACTCTTGGTATGAATGTGTCGCAAATAGATAAACACTGGAATAATAAATAAACCTTTTAATTAGCAGTAATTAATTTTTTTCTATGACTGCCTTAAGAGTGGACTTTAGGTCGGGGTACTATGGCTAGAGTTCAATGATACAGTTACCAACTAGTCAATGTGTTAAACTTCTAACTACCAATTGAACTGTAGAAATGAGAACAGAGAAAGGACAGTTCAGGTTCCAGTTCTATTAAAAGTTCATAAAAAAAGTTCATAAATATGTGACTTGTCTGTTCACCTACAGAATAATTATTCAGAGAGACTTAAATCTATATGAGGGTCAGTCAAAAGGCATTGTTGCAAAATCATAGACACATTAAACGAAGCTGTATAAAAAGAAGCAGCATGCGGACATAATTTATCTTTTCATTGAGTGTTGTAGGAGAAGCAGCAATTTCAAAGGCCGCCTTACACTTTCATGTGGAACTGCAGTTGCGTAATCTTGTAATTCCTTATTCACAATCTCCTACTTATTTTTGGTCCTTATACTATTAGATAACATTTCCTTGAACACACTATTGTCAATACTGAAGATCTTAGTACAATACTGCAATGCTTCTAATTTCTGTTGAAAAAAATCTTTTCCTCATGGTATTCAAGATCCTTCAAAGTGTGACCCGGGTCTTCAATTAATTCCAAGGACCAAGACTCTTTGACCAACACATGTACTTACATCTTGGTTTTCTGCTTGGGTCATCTTATTTTTCAAATACCATTTCCCAACCGGGTTTCACTTCTCTTACCTGCAAATATGACAATCTTTCTGAAACTTGAATTATGAAACCTGAACTATATACCTAGTATATATCCTTTCAGAAGAAATAAACAAAAACTATCAAACCATTGGTTATATATTTCCATTTTCCCTCTAGGCTGAGCCCAGTAACATGCAACATAGAGCATATATTATATAAGTATTTATTCTATCAATGTGTAGAGTGTATTGCGTGATATCCAGGAATTTTACATTCTATTTGAGGGAATGGTGTTACCCTGTTTTCACAGTTTGCTGAGAGCTTAAAATGAACAAGCACACCATACTGTATACTTGGAAAGGAATTTTATTTGAAGACACTGATCTTTCAAGATTCAAATGAAGTTTTAAAAATTTACTTTACAATATAATTTAAGGTGTTTACAGAAAACACCCATTGACTTCAAGAAAATATGCTATAGAGTAGCTAACTGAATTTTGATAAGAGTGAGTAAAAATATCTAGTGATTCTGGAAATAATTAAAACAAACATTTCACCCTATTTTCTTCTTTATGAATTTAAAGGAGTCATATATAAAGACATATTCATATACATTTTTTGAGTATTAGGAGCATACCAAATTTCTCTCCAAGCACTTTGTCTTGTAAAGTGATATCAAAGCATTTGCATATAGCTTTGCAATATATAGAATGCAAAATTCTTCATGGCTGTATTTTCTTCCCTTCCTATATTCATTACTGCTGTGCTAGTCTAACCCAACTCTGGAGAGTGGTGACTTTCATTAATTTGTAAAACTATTGTGGGTCAATGCTGAGATTGTAAACAGTTATAATTAATTACTTGCTAAAGGGGTCTTTGAAACACAATTTCTTCCCAAACCCCTAAAACATAAATCACTACAGAGAGTTCTCCTCTTAATAGTACCAGCATAAATACTAAAGATGAATGTCTGCCTATAATGCCCATTTTATCATTATTTTATTTCATCTTTAATCCCTTTTAATTTCTATTGTTGCTTCTATAGCTATTTGAGTCAAAATTTTATTTGTAAATTCCCCCAAAGAATATGAAGTCGATTATTAAGGCAAATATTTTGCTACTATTAGCAGTGTTTAAAGAACACTACTCTCATAATTCTAAAATAGCTCCTTTTATACTGGACGGAATTTGGAAACTTCTTCCTAAATGATCAGATAAACTCTAGAAATTTTCTGATTCTCCTGGGTAATGATCCTTCAGAATAATTAGAAATTACAACTCTTTCACTTAGTCTACGCCTTTAGTTCACACAGTGACTGACACACCTTTTCTCTTAAAAGATTTGGTAGTATTTTTTTAGCTTTGTGGGCTATGTGGTCTCTGTTGCAACTACTTTCCTTTGCCTGGCAACAGGAAAGCAGTCACAGGCTACACCAAAATGAATGAGCATGGCGTGTCCCAGTAGAATTTTAATTACAAGGAGAGGTCTCAGACTGGAATTGACCCACAGACCACAGTCCACCAATTCCTGCTTTAGACAAATGGTCTGGTAAAAGCAGTACAGTAAGCATTCCTTTCTTTAGAATTATGGAATAGTACACTTAGCTGTCTTATAGTATAATTCATACAGTTTCATTTCAAAGACCAATCAGGTGATGGTAACTTATAGATAATTGCATTTTTATGAACTTCTTTAGGCCAAAATGCATATTTAAAGAGTCTACAAAAGCAAACAGGTTAGAAAAAATGCATTCTTGGTAAAATGTAATAGCCATTTTTTTTCTATTTGCAATATATCTCTGAGATGTTACTTTATTCGATGGTTTAATCAAATTTACATATGTAGCACCATACTATCATTACAGTTACATTTCTGACTTTCCCAAATACATACTGGGATATTTATTCTGGGCTACCTTGCCATCACCTCAAAGGCAAAATATACAAAGCACATGCTTCCAAATTTCACTTTCCTATCAGGTCCGATAACTTTAAACAATATTACAACTCATTTGATCAACTTTATAACTATTCTCCCAACAATAAGAGCTGAATATATGGAAGCTAAAGAATCATATCATAGTATTTGACTTCACCTTTATTGATCCTTCTTTTGCATGTCACTAATCATAAAATGTTCCCCTGTCATATGTCCAAAGTACCTTTATTTTTTTAACTATTTCCACTACAGAGGTTCCAGAATGTGCCCCTTACTGCAACCTCACACTGCTATCTCTATCTGCTGGCTGGCACCCAGGCTCACCTGCCTCACCTTTCCAAATCAGTGTGTATATCCTGACAGATAAAGCACTGCTTTCATCAAGCCACTGCTCCTATCAGATATAAAACGAGGTCTGAAATGCCAGTGCAGGCATTTTCACTCCTCCACAAACATCACCCTGGACTCCAGCTCACATCTTCAGAGTGTTAATCAGCTACTGTTCTATGAACACATTGAATGTTTTATTTTAGTTTTATCTCAAATGCTTGAAGCTTGGCGGTGTAGTGGCTTATGAGCTTGGCGACTAATTGAAAGGTCTGCAGTTTGAACCTACCAACCACTCTATGGAAGAACGTTGTAGTAGTATTCCTCCTTAAAGACTTGTTATTGTCAGTTACTGTCAGGTCAATTCCAACTCAGGTTTGCCTCCTGTACAATAGAACAAACTCCTATCTAATCCCGTGGCCTCTTCAGAATTGTTCTTGTGTTTCAGGCTAGAAAGCTCATAGCCTGGACGCCCTCTCGGCAGGTCTACTCTGTACAGTGCGAAGGCTCCACGTCCCAGCTGACTCAATGGCGGTGGATGGGTTGGGCTCCAATGCTGCTCTTACAGCCTTGGACTTATTCTGTATTTTTCTTCACCTTTGCTTTCTCTAGTATTATAACACAAATCAAGCTCCATCTCATCCTTCAAGTCTTTCATAAACAAATGTTTAGCTTTTAATGACTGATTTTGCAATTGATCAGTTTCAGTCGATAACTCTTACTTGAATGATGTTAACGGTGAGCTCATTTCCCTAAGGACTTAAACATTCCTTGGTTTGAAGCACTTCATCCTTCCCTGACGCTCATGGTTCTTTTCACAGTCTTCTGAACGAATGAGTGATTGGGATTAGGAAGTCAGATAAATTAGGGTGTGCAGGCTGGAACTGCCTTACCGTACTTGCTGATTGATGCTATTCCCTAACACACAATGATTGTAATCACTAAAAAACAGTACAAGTTTGTATCTTTGAGTTTATGGCCAGATGAAGACAAAGACGAAAATGGTACATTTTTGGCATGGCAACCATACAGAGTTTTAACACTTTTATGGGCATCAAAGAGATAAATTATGACTTATTTCCATTAGAAAAAGATATTTTTACACCCTGAATTTTCCCCATTTTGTAGAAATATAGGATCTAAGGCAGAAATAAGTTAACAAAGAAAAAGGGTTAACAAGGATCATTTTGAGTATATGCATTCAGAAATTACTTGTGAAATTTAACATTCTATTCTGAGGTACCTTCAAAATGGATAGGATTGCAAGATGGAATAGGCAGTTTGAGGAGTATGTCAAAATTAAAAAGCAGTGCTTAAGAACTGGTCGACTAAGAGGAACCAATAAGGGAATCTGAGGCTGGAACAAAAAGAGAGGTGTAAGAACGTAGCCTCGAGGATGCTGAAGATCCTTTGCACAAAGGAGAGTGCGCCAGTGTTAGGTACAACCAGGTGGTCACAGCGAACCAGGATTGAGCACAGGCTTGTGGATGAGGCAACGAGAAAGTTGCCAGTGACCACCTAACGAATGATTTTAGGGCCAGGGCGGTGTAAGCAGTGAACGTACTGGATGGGAAGTGGACAGCCTGGAAATTCAAGTTCACCTACAATCACTTTGGATGAAAGACCTGGCAAATGACTTTAGACAAATCGGTCACCGAAAACCACATGGAGCACAGTCTGTTCTGATGCACGTGGGGCCATCATGAGTGACCATTAACTTGGTGGCCACTGGGTTTTATGTGTCAAGAAATAAAAGGACCTTGTTAACATTGTGGCTTTTATGCTGCATATGACAATGTGAACATTCACTGAAGCCATGCTATTTCAAGACAGGTAAAGAAGTGAACACTGACAAGGACCCAACATGGTCCAAGCCCGCTCGGAAGATCTTTCTGCTCTCAGGTTCAGCAAGAGAAATTCATCAAGCAAGGTTGTAGAGCTTGCAAGTAACAGAACTGGGAACTGAAGTTGTTTTCCTACTTTTATTAATTCTGCTACATCTCAAATTTCCTCCGATGGTAGTATATAAAAATTTACCTAATTCCCTAATTTCATTTCACTTTCTGGGAATTTCTTGTGCATAGATTATAATACCAAAACCCATTGCCACAGAGTCAATTCCAACTCACAGCGATCTTACAGGAATGTCTGGTAGAACTGTCTCATAGGGCTGCCTAGGTTTCTTCTTCTTCTTTTTTTTCCCACTGAGCCACTTTATTGGGAGTTATTACAGATATCGTATCATTCCATAGTCTATTCACATCAAGCAGTATTGCACAGTTGCTACCACAATCCGTTTCAAAACCTTCTTCCCTTCTTGGATGCCTTGACATCAGCAGACAGCCCATCTTTCTCCTACAAAGCAGTTGGTGGGTTCAAAACCCCTGGTTTGTCCACCCAGAACGGAATGCTTTAACCATACAGTCACCAGGACTGCTTCCAAATGTAAACACTACAATAATCTTAAAAGATCATGTGGTTCAATACTCTGTTTTTTAAAAAACAGTTTTAATTTAAATAATCTAAAAAATAAGTGAAGGGGTGAGCAAATTGTTACCATTCTTACTACAAGTTATATATAGGACCCAGATTGTTTACCAGGAAGCTGGCATGACTAGGATGTCTTTTATAACTCATAAAATTTCTCATTGACTGACTTGATATGCTCAGAATTATTTTAGATTTTCTATAGCTAAGTTCCTATAATTGTAAAGATAGACTTTTTCCCTCAAAGATCATTGTGGAGGAGGTATGATAAAATGTGGACATATTAAATGAAATTCCAAAAAAATCATAGTTTAAGTTTTGTTTTAAATGGTGACTTTTAATATGAAAGTCAAAAATACAAGATTTTTACAAGACAGAATCAATTTTTCCCCTCAAACTAAAAAAGACTTATATTGCAAAGAAAATATATTCCAGATCACATCAACAAAACTGAAATTCTACTCTTTTGGTTCAAACTTTGTTTCATCATCAAACTTGTACATAAGTATAGATGAGGGAACAAACATGTTTTTATGAATTAGAGCAACCAGTTCCAAGTTCAGTTACTTATTAAACATCATTGAAAATATACAGCAGATACTATGTATTAAAAGCCAATATGAGCAAAACAGTAAATGCACTCTATAAAGACTGAATTTGTTTCACATATGAATAACACATGTTAATTAATTTAGGCATTCTTTAAATATTCTATCTAGCAAATAATTACAGTAAGTTTGAAACATTTTTACTACTAGTTCTTCCAGATTCCATGCGCTCTAGCAATACAGACAGATTGCAGATCATGTGTTTTTGAATAAAGAACTCTATTGAAAAATCAGTATTGAATATGAACAGAGTTGTGCATATCCAAGCAATTTCAGGGAACTTGTGGGAGGGTGAACACCCTTACAGTACCATGCCTGTGGCCACACAGATAATAAATCCCAACAAGGCAGTAAGAATGGTACATGTTAGGGATTATAATGGCCCCAAACATAAGAAACAGTGAACTAGAGTGTTTTGTCTATATCAAAGACTTTGTCTGAGGAAGAATTCAACCAGAGGAGTTATGAGCTAACAGCAAAGAATAAAAGACAGGATTTAAAAAGAAAAACGTCTGAATTTTATTATTGTGATTATGTTATCGAATCAGTGGTAACCAACTCATACCTGCTCTGTTCTGTTTGCAAAGCATAGAGTAAATGTGAAACTCCTCAAGCAAACGATGTTGAAGGGACAGAAAACCAATCAACTGTGGAATGGGGCCCCTCACCTCTGGCCTGTCGACCAGGACCACAGCCTTCCTGGACCCCCGGGCTTCCCTGTTGCACACTCCAGGGGACCGACTGGCACCTGCGCCATTTGTGAGTCTTCCACCTACAAGGAAAAAACAGTCCAGCGGACAGGAGGCAAAATGCCAGGCAAATCACGGGCATAACATGGCATGCAAACATGAATTTAAGACCCCAACAGGAAGTTATTTAGCAATGCTCAGTCCCACCTACATTTATGCTAGATCTTCATCAAGGTATTACAAATAGCAGCATTAAAGGTAAAAGGACTCTGGGACAAGGAGGACGAGAGCAGGTCATGGTCAAGTTTTACACACAAGGACTCCACGGATAGCATTTGACCCTTTTGATGACTAGAAATGCCAAGAGTTCTAACAGATAGCTTTAGCAGTGATACGTTCACTCGGATAAGATGTATTTATTTTGTCCTCATGTCGTCAAGAGCCCGATTACAACGCAGTACCCCTTTCGTTAATATTGAAGAA
>NW_022103920.1:68278024-68289755 GCF_000313985.2 Echinops telfairi
TTCCCCAGCCGAGCAGCACTCCTGTTATAGAGGCCAGAGCTGGGATAGACAGCTATGAACACCCCCAACCCCAGCACGCCAGGGGCCTCTGTTGGCACCCTTTTCTCATATCTGAAAGACGATGGACTTGAAGCACGCCACGAGCTCCTTGCTCAGCACCCGTCTCCTTTCACTGTGTTACCTGTAGCTCTGACATTCCTGCGGGGCTTCACAGGCCTTCTCTTCGTAGAGGGGATCTGCACAGTCCCGGCCCCCGTTGGTTGGCAGCTGAATGATCACCCGGTGTCGAGACTGCTTCCTGACTGCAGAGCTTCCTGGAATGAAACAGCAGTTTAACCCAGGTACTCTGCACCAGGGGTCCTTGGGTATTGCAAAGGGTTTCTTTAACACATTTGACTGCTAACCTCAAGGTTGGAGGTTTGAGCCCACTCAGAGATGCCTCGGAAGGAAGGCCTGATGGTTGATTGCTGAAAAATCAGCTCTTGAAATCTTAAGAAGCACAGTTCCACTCTGACACACCTGGTGTCAGTGTGAGCAGGAGTCTACTCCACGACAATGGGCTTTACTCTGCACTGAGAAAAGAAGCTTCAAATAGCAGTCTGGGTGGCGAAATGCCTTTGCCTCCGGACACTCTTGCCTGGACATCCCTGAGAGAGGGGCCTCATCTGGTCCAATCACGTACTAAATTCTCCTAAAGAATGCTTAACTGAAAGCTGAATCCCTTCAAAATGTGAAGCATGGAGAAAACAATCCCATAGTCAACGCTAGCCTTCCTAATGTGCAGTTACAGAGTAATTGCTCTTTTGAATGTTTCTTTCCCCTTGAGAAAGATGACAGACCTAATTAATTGATTTCCTTCCACCTCACCTGCATATTCCTGCCATTTCCCTTGGTCCGGCTCACCACAGGGGGCTCATCCCCTTCACTCTGCACATGTAATGAATCTTCCATAGGAGAATATACTGAACGTGTTCATGTGAAGTTTTATTTCTTGTTATTGACTTAATTTGAAATGCAAAACTCATAAATTATTCTAGTCATTTATTATTCATGTGAAACAGCCTAAGGTCTTCAATTCAGGTAGTATTCTGCACATCAGTGCCGTGAGTAGTGAAACGGAAGTAGTTTTCTAGAGGCAGATTTTTAGAGAAACACTCAAAGTAGTAATGATTATCCAAAGTAAATCAAACCAAATTAAGTCAAAAAGTCATGAAAATAATTAAGACTTATCTTCAGTGGAGATAGCCAATTTGGCAGAATTATGATGTGAAGATGTTCAAATTTTTTAAATATTAGAAGCAGACAATGTATAAATCCTGTCAACTCTAATAAAGTATTTTTCCAGTTACAACATGTACACTTTAAGGATGAATAGCCACATAACATAATTACACTGATCCCTAAAGGATTATTTTAATCGAGCTCCCCAATACATTTACATTCTTTTGCAAGGTCATTAAATATTTGGTACATAACCTATAAAAACAGACATTTGAGAGGCCTTTAATAATTAAACTTTAATTGTAAAAATGTGAAGTCATATGTTAGTGGAAAAATATGATTTGGTGGTAAACCTGACAATAGTGGAATACACTGTCTCGTCAGTAGGAGCAATTCTCAAAATGTCTGAATCACTGACTCGGTGAAACGTCGGAGATGATTTCAGTATCCCAGGGAGACTCCATTAGGGAACCCAACCCCAACCAGTCACTGCCATCGAATCGCAGCAACTCCCCCGGACAGGGGAGAACTGCCCTTCTGAGTTTCTGACTCCAAAGGTCTATCCCTTGGAGAACTCTTAAAAAAAACAAACAGAACAGCAACAACAAAACCAAAAATGGACAAACAAAAACAAACTTCAGGGCTTTGATCCAGAACTACTGGGGAGAATGCAGAGGCGTTCCACTTCAGTCAGGACACACAGTCTTCTTTGCAACATACAGGGAGAGCTCTACTTTGTCCCATAGGGTTTCTACTTGTAATTGACGCAATGGCAATGAAGTTGGTGTGAGTGCCCAGAGTGATTAAATAAAAAAATGTAAGGGTTAGATTTGGGAATTTGACTTTTAATAGTTATGAGGAAATCATGTATGTAATTTATTGGAATAGATGATCTTATCTGTCATTTCTCAATTTAAAGGTTTACATATAACTTATTGGATTATTTTTATGGTGAGGGAAGAGAAACATCCTTATTAATGATCATACTGACTCTTTTATTGAGTGATGTCAATACTATAGGTAATGGGGTAGGGAGCCAAGAAGAATTAGAGTCATGGATTTGAATTCCAGCTGAAACATTTACATATTAGATATGTTTTATTTAGAGCAGCTTAAGAAATGGCAATGGGACTTTTGATAAATTTGATATAATCTCTATCCAATGTTATCCAATGACCCCCATTTTATTTTATTTATTTATTTTCATTTTTATGTATTTTCCCAACAGTTTTATTGGCACATGGCTTACATATCATCTAACTGAACAGTTCAATCATTCAATCATATCTACCTTAGAGCATCGCCACCCTTCTCCTTCTCCTTCCCCCACAGTTGAATCGGCTTTAAAATGGGTTGTGCAATCATGATCAGTTCTAGTGCTCCTTCCCTCCTCTGCCTTCATTATTTACTCCCCAAATTCCCTTCTCTCCCTATCACCCAACCCTCACTCTTGCATTCCCTACACCACTTTGTATCAGTTGTCATTATACATCGACTCCTGTGCTGCACAACTGGGAAACCCCACTGAAAACAATGAACAACAGATCACACTAAGTTGGCAAGGATAAGATGTCTTTCTATTGGTAGAAGGATAAAAATACAAATAATGTGTCAGTGGTAGAAGACTCTCATCAACAGATAAAAACCCAGAAAGAAATTTTAGTCATGGAACAACTAAGAGATGCTTGCACCCTATAGGTAGGTTGGCTAGCCAAATGTGGAGTTTGACCCAACATAATCAGGATGACAATGGTTTCTGCCTGTTAGTAGGGCTAGTCAGGACTCTTGACTTAATAGCCAAGTGACAAATTCAGAACTAGGAAAAATTTTTCCCCCATAGCAATATGATAAAAATCCATGTGCTTCTGATATTTGCTCTGGTAACCAGAATCTTGGAGCAGATTTTATTCTCAATTGCAAGAGCTTACCTTAACTTTGGTTTACTGGTATATTTTTCTTTTCTTCCTTCCCTCGACATCATCGTTCCTTAACATGTTTTATTATTATTATTTTTTAGTTTATGTTTATGCTCTGTGTTCAATCCTTTTTAAAAAGCATACAAACCATTCTTTTTCTTTGTTTTCACATTGGGAGATGGAAGGAGGAAGTGTGTGTGTGTGTGTGTGTGTGTGTGTGTGTGTGTGTGTTGCTTGCTTTTCAATAGTGAAAAGAGGAAAAAACATAGAGAAAATGGTCTTTATTTTCCAGGTGCTCAAAATTCTTAGCGGCCATAATCCTGTAACCCTTCTTAATCTGAGAGAAGATAGGAAACAGAACTAAGATTGGGACCAAAGGGCCCCAGGGACTTGAGAGGACACTAAATTAAGTTTTAACCTTATAGAACCCTCTAGATTGAAGTTCCTGGAACACTGACATTAAGCTAATGCTCATGGTATGAGCATATTTACTCATTTTATACTTATAGTACAAAATTATACTATTTACTCATTTCAAAATTAAAAGCTTAAGATGACAAATTTACCATAAATTTCCGTTTTGTTACTATTGTGCAACGATGAGTTAATTATCCAGATGTCATCTGTCTTGGAGTGTGGAGAAAAAAGACTTCCAATTTGGGAAGTGGAAGCCGAAAGTTATTGATACAATTCCATTTCAGTTTCTTTCCATTTAATCTTGCTTATTGCCTTGAAAGCAGAAGCGTCACCTACAAGACAACTCGGTAACATTCTAGTGCTTTCTCATTTCAAACTCCACAGGTTTACAAAAGACTTGTTACAAAAACAACCATGGATCTTTATACTTCCACAAGAGATGACCCAATAGCAGTTCATTTATTCTTATAAAACGTTCAAATTCTGCAACTTGTGGAACCCACAGCATAGAGACTGTGACATGGTTGAAGCAGACAGGCCAATGCAAGAATCCTCACAGGGGAAGTTGAGTGGGGCTGCAGAAGTCAGAGTCATGACACCTGTGCTTCCATCTACTAAGCCGTTTGCTTCCCTCTGAAGTGCAGGTCAAGAGGCTGCTGTGCACTCAAAGAACAGCATCCTAGAGCTCAGCCAGGAGAGAGCACAAGTGGAAGCGACAGCAAACACAGAAAGAAACGAGGATGGAAGCTCCCTACTAACGGGAAAGTGCAGGCTGACACCCTTCATAGTGCTCTGCATGTATTTGTGACCCGTTTGTATATGTAGCTGATGTACAGATGCAGATTTCACTTCTCTCTGTATTCTTTTCTCTTAAAACATTACTTATACAAACCCACAAACCCTTTGCCATTGAGTCAGTTCCAGGTCATAATGACCTTGTAGGACAGAGTTCCCCAGGCTGTCAAGTTCATGGAAGCAGACTGTCACATCTTTCTCCCATTTAGTGGCCGGTAGGCTTGAACCTCTGCTCTTTGGGTTAGAAGCCAAGCCTTTACTCACTGTGCCACCAGGGATCCTGGCACATAGCAGGGGCTTCATAAATAGTTGCCGTTTTACAGACACATTTACTTTTCATCTTCTCATTCAGATTTCTAAATATCCTTTGTTTGTTTTTTCTCTTTTCCTTTACAGTAGGAAAAATATGGGCTCTAAATCTGTGCATTAAATATTAATAAAAAACATGTTATTATCTTTTCACTGGGAATAATATGCATGGGGAAATTGATGACAATCACTTGTAGAATTTATACTTGACAATATCTACCTAGGTTAGGAATTAGAAAAGGGATTATGCATTCCAAAAATAATTATCTGATAACAGGACACTGGTAATCTCTCTGAGAGTCACAACGCATCGTAAGACATTGCAGAGAGAGCTCGTCAGAGAAGTTACTTGCTGGAAGGACTGCAAGAGCAGATGCAACTGTCAAGACCTGTTCAACGGGAACCGGACAAGTGGTGCTTGAGCAGCACAGTGACACCAAAAGGGCGACGTTTAATGCAGGAAGCCAAATGCAGTGGGAATTTCCAGGTCTTTGGGGTATTTGTAGGACAGCACTGCTAAAAAGCAGGATGGCAGAATATACGACTCTGCAGTGTCCTTCCTGTCTCCCATCGCAATAGATATACTAAGGAGGGGAAAGAGTAAATAGAATTTTAACAACTAAATGTACTAGGTCAAGAGTATTGATCTTTTTTAAAGATCAGAGTACAAATAATTTATATTCATAAATGATTTCTACTGTTAAAAGCCTTCTTGTCAAAATTGATGAAAATTAGAAAAAAAAATCACCAGTGCACTAGTTTTAGGATTAACCTACACTCTACTCAATCCTGATCTTTATTGTCATTGATTTTTCAAGTCATATCTTGAGAGAAAGCTGAATAACATTTCAAATAATTATTTTTATTCTTCCTGGAATCTTCAGTTATTCTATTCTATTTTCCATTATACTATAGTGTAATTTGACCTCTTAAAAGTGGTTTTTAAAGCAGGGAGGTTTCGTACACTTTGATAAACTCAGAACTCCAAGAATTTAAATTTTACCTGCAGAATGCAATGGGAAAAAACCACTCCATCCTTGAATTCGGTTTGTTTTACCAGTATCTCTCCTTGCGCAGTCAACTGTCAGCATTGAAAACACTCTGTACAGAAGTCACAGTAACTTCAAGGAGGCTTGGCTCATCCACTTCTTACCAAATAAGGGGAATAAATTAAACTAACTTCCCGTGATTGCTTTACTTTCCTCACAAGTCTAGTTTTCTATAATTCCATTGTATCCTTGCTCACAGTGTGAGCTGCCTGCAGGCAATATAAAAGAAGCAGGCCCAAGAAGGGTGCACCTCGGCCCTGCTGTCCCATGGCTGTTCTTTGTTATCCCTCCTCCTTCTCTATTGCCTCGAATCACAATGATCTTCAGTCTCTTCAATCCTGAGTGCCTAGGCTTAGGGTCTCCCAGAGAGTTTTTCTCCAGGAGACTCAACACAGAACAGGAAAAAATCAGGGCTGATCCCTTGCTTCCAATGAGATGATTGGTGCCCACCTGCACACATCTCCCGCTCCCAGAAAGCCTCGTGCTCCCAACACAGGACGCTCCTGAATTGGGATGTTGGCACTTGTTGGTTCCCACCATTCCAGGAGCTGCAGGTTTCCTAAGAACCCCGTGCATCGTCACTGTTATACATACTTCCACTCACAAGAGATTACCACAACAAAACCCATCATACCTCATATGCCTATGGCCACTACAAAAGCAAAACAAGAACAAAAAATGAGGCACCTTCTCCTCTTGTGTTTAGCATCATCAGTACCACCCACACGAACAATCCAGTTCAAGTTCTCATTCCTCTCCATCCTCTAATTCTTCCAACACGGTACCCGGAGGAATACATGGCCCATCAGTTCAGTCTCTTGGAGAATCTCCTTTGTGTAGTTTGCCAATGGAAGCTGGCTTTATCTAGCCTTTTACTTCCCGGTCGTTTTTATTTAAAAACTTCCAGTTAATTTAAAGTTCCTCCCACTATCAACTTGAAAGGAATCTGGTAGTCCAGCAGTTTAATGTTGGGCTTACTGAAAGGTCCATGGTTCAAACCTACCTAGTACCTTGTAGTAGAAAGACGGGTCGTCTGCTTCCAGTAATATTTACAGCCTCAGAAGCCTTTTGGAGCAGGTCTGCCATCCTGTCTGGTTGCTGTGAATAGAAATCTGCTGGGTGATGGTATCTACTTTGCGGCAGTCCCCTATCAACGCCTCACAGGTTCAAGGCTTCAGAAGGTTCCTCGGGTGATTCTCTCTGCTTCTGACCCTGTTGCTTCAGTGGCTTCGGAGTTCCGATGGTTAATCCACGCACCATCGTGGACACCGAACTACTGCGCCTCTCAGACCCCGTGACGTTTCCCTGTGGCGCTCATAGTCATTGCCCACTCTCAGGCTCACTCCTGGATGTTGTTATGACTGACTAACAGTAGTAACTGGGCATTCTCACCGTCAAGCCTTACTTTCCCACAACACCTCTTAACCTTCCAGTTTGTTTTTCCTGGTTCTCTGCCAATCATTTCCCTGTCACATTTCCCCTTCTGCTCCATGACCTAATTTCCCTCACAGCCCAATTTATTTTGATGTTGCTCTCCATTACTGTTATTACAATAACTCCCTTAAACACACATTTAGCTTTCTGTTCCTCTCTCCCTTTCTTGGAGTTTCCTGGAAATACTCAAACTCTTATCAAAATCAATTATTTCCTAACAGTATTCTTACATAAAGGCAGTTGAATGTGGCTGGTGAAACACTGCACCCGACTAAATGGGCAGTTGATGTTGCATAGAAATTCTACCCCAAGGATACACATGGCAGCCAACTCAAAAGGTGGGGAAAAGAAACCAAAGAGGACCTGGGTAGTGGGGGAATGGGGCACTAACCCACCGCTGGGGAGGTATTGTCTATGTCTCCACAGGAAAGAGAGAGAGTTACCAGCCTCAACCTTGTGCATCAAGCCTTGAAAGCAGGCAACATACTTGCATGAAGCAGCAGACTACCAGAGAGGTCCGGCCCCACCCCGAGCTATGTGGACCCCTCCCCAGAAGATAGGACCACAGAGGACAGCACTGAAGATGAGAGAAGATGTTCTGCTCAGACCAGAAGGAACAACTAAGAGGGAAGGAGAGAGACAGAGAAAGAACCACACCCTGGTCCACCAAGTCCTGAGGATGACACTCCTGCTCAGAGCAGCCAAGGCCCAGAGAAGATCGTGGGCTGGCCCCACCATGAGAAACTGGGACCCCTCACTGACTTATAGCTCTATGGGGGACAGCATTGGAGACACAGTGCCGGAATTGTGTCCAGTCTGACAATTCCCCTACACACACACACACACACACACACACACACACACACACACACACACCGGGGCAAAACGAGAAGGAAGTGCAACGAGCAGCAAGGGGAGCAAAGCAATGAAGTGACCGAGGAATCCCCAAATCCCAAAAATAGACTTTGGGGCCAGGGCTTGGCACCTCATCAGACCCAATCAGAAAACATTCATAAGAGTCAACAGACAGACCTGGAACTATTTTTTGGCTTTTTTTATTCTTCCCATGTCTATCTATATAAGGTAGGCAGAATAAACAATCCCGTGGAGAAAACAATGGGACCTATGGTTCTGGGGGCAACATGGGAGAGGGGGAGAGGGGGGAAGCCAACAGACCTAAGGACAAGGAAACAAGTGATCTAAAAGTCTTAGCAAGGAAAGCGTAGAATGCCTGGTGGGGTTTGATCAAGTGCAATGGGGCTGAGAGGAATTAGAGAGCCAAATGAAGGTCAAAAATGAGAGTGGAATGGAAGGAAGTAAAAGAAAATAAGGGAAAGAACCAGGAGGCAAAAGACATTTATAGAGGTATAGACATAGGCATGTACGTATGTAAATATATTTATATAGGGATATAGGTCTATGCACATATATTTATATGTTAAGTATTAAGGTAGCAGATGGACATTGGGCCTCTACTAAAGTACTCCTTCAATTCCCGAACACTTTGTTCTAATTACCTGGCATTCTGTAATGCTCATCTTCCCTAAACGATCACTGAAGACAAAACAGGTGCATAAGCAAATATGGTGAAGAAAGTTGATGGTGCTTGGCTGTTAAAAGATACAGTGTCTGTGGTCTTAAAGGCTTGAAGATAAACAAACAGCCATCTAGCTGGGAAGCAACAAAGCCCACATGCAAGAAGCACACCAGCCTGTGTGATCATGAGGTGTCGATAGGCTCAGGTTATCAGCATCAAAGACCCGAAATAAACAATCATATTTATTGATGTGAACAAGCGGGGCTGGAGTGGAGACCCAAAGCCCATCTATAGACAGTTGGACATCCCTTCACAGAAGGATCACAGGAAGAGACAAGCCAGTGCAGAATAGCACTGATGACACACAGGACATTCCTCTAGTTCTTTGATGCTTCCTCCCACCCTGCCACTACTATGGTCTCAGTTCTGCCTTATGAGTCCTGCTAAACCAGAGCATATACACTGTGCAGATAAGAGCTCTATATAGGGAATACAGGGCAGATAAACCCCTCAGGAACAATAATGGGAGTAGCAAACCATGAGGGAAGAGAGAAAGTGGGAGGAGAAATGGGAAACTGATCACAATGATAGGCATATAAAACCCATCCCTCAAGCATGACAAACAACAGAAACATGGGTGAAGGGAGACGGTGGACGGTGTAAGATATGAAAACAATATTAATTTATAATTTATCAAAGTTTCATGAGGGTGGCCATGAGGGAGGGAGGAAAAAGAAAAGAGGAGCTGATACCAGGGGCTCAAGTAGAAAGAAAATGCTTTGAAAAGGATGATGGCAACAAATGTACACATGTACTTGATATAGTGGATGTATGGATTGTTATAAAAATGATTGTTATATAAAGCTGATACCAGGGGCTCAAGTAGAAAGAAAATGCTTTGAAAAGGATGATGGCAACAAATGTACACATGTACTTGATATAGTGGATGTATGGATTGTTATAAAAATGATTGTTATATAAAATGATTTATTACAATAAAATAAATAAATAAGTTCTACAACATCTAAGTTTATCTACTTTGGCACTCCCCAAAACAATGCTACATTTTCCTTTCTCCCTTCAACCACTCTATCCATTTCCCCAGACCCTCACGCTCACTACTTAATCTTCCGTAACATGCAGTAGATACAGCACTCACAAATTAAAACGATTATGTGGATGCTTTGTCTCACATTGCCAAAACATGACATGAGAGTGGGGTCATGAGCTTCCTTACCTAATGCTGCTGGGCATAAAGTAACTATTTAAGAAATCCTTGTTGAATGAAGAAAAATGTTTACTTATTATAGTATATTTGACGTTTGATGACACAACAGAGCATTTAAAAACTATTATAAAAAATTACCAGTATATCTTCAATAAATAATAATCACTTGTAAACTTATATTAGTGCATTCTCTCTCATTATGATAATTTTCTCTGTACTGGTACAAAATGAATCTTTTCAAAAGAATTGTTTTCATCACACCAGTTAAAACATTTACTAAATATTGAGCAGGTGTAGAGTGTAGTTCTTTACTACTGTCATTAAGTCAATGCCAACTCACAGACACCCTATAAGACGGGGTGGAACTCCCTCTGCGAGTTTCCAAGACTCTAATTTTTCACAGGAATAGAAAATCTACTTTTCTCCCATGGAGGAGCTGGTGACTTTGAACTGATGACCTTGCAGTTAGCAACTACCAGGGATCTATTCACTGTAGACCACAAATAATACCTCAATTGGACTACAGTTCACAAACTATAGAGCACTTTTTATATACTTTCTAGTTTGAGTTATGGAATAACTCATAGCTGTTATGAACAAGGAAGGTTTTGAGGATTGAAGGACCCATATTCACCCATGTGGCCCAAGCTAGTCTCCAAAGCAGATCGGCTTATTCTACTCATTCCACTCTACCATGAAATTCCTGGATCACTCCTAATAGTATTGTGTCTCACTGCATATCAGAGAAAGAGGCACAGTAGTGTAGTAGCTTAAGCATTGAGCTACTAACCCCAAAGTGGGCAACTGAAATCCATCAGCCCCTCATTAGGCGAAAAAGAGGCAGCGTGCTTTCACAAAATTGGTATCCTTGGAAACCCTATGGGACAGTTCTATCTGTAGAACTTAAGGATCGAGAGAAACTATCAGGTGACCCTCTAAGGGTCTCCTT
This sequence comes from Echinops telfairi, assembly GCF_000313985.2. NCBI lineage: Eukaryota > Metazoa > Chordata > Mammalia > Afrosoricida > Tenrecidae > Echinops > Echinops telfairi. Next base: position 68,288,880 of record NW_022103920.1, read on the forward strand.
GAGTCTGATGGGAAGATCAGCGTAAATCCAACGTGTCCTCCCACAACTGACTTCATTCTTCTGTCCAACTTCACATCACAATTTTGCTACACATACCCTGGGATCCAGGGGTCCGGCCCATACTCTGCTGTAACACATCTTTCTCATGATCATTGAAGGCTTTTCCTTAGGCTTCTAATCCTCACTTAGAATCCTTTTATGGATCTCTCAAAAAGATATCATCTACCTCCTTAAACAAGATTTTTCTTAAGACTTTCTCTTAAGATTTTTTTCATTTCCCTAATTCCTAGTGCGCCTCTGTTTACCATGACTCTTATTGAAATTTGTAAGTCATGCCTTCTTGGGTTTATGTAGAAAAATTCTATATTGAAATAAAATCAAGTTTCCTTGAAGGCAGGGGCTCTAATCTTCTTTACAGAATTATGAATGTGCTAATTATAAACTCAACCCCAATCCATTGTATCTAGTCAATTCCCATCCACAGGGACCCTCTGTGGAGTTTCTGGGACTTGACAATCTTTATAGGAAGAGACAGCCTTATTCTCCCTCAGAGCTGTTGGTGGCTTTGAACTGTTAACCTTGTAGTCAGCAGCCCAATGCCTACCCCGCATTGCCATCAGGGTTCCTTGTAATTAATATCAGAATCAATAAATAATTCAAGAAATATTTATGCACTCATAAACAACATAACTCACCATATAAACAAATATAAATATATTTATAGAATATAATCTATAACTATATTTACATAGTAAGGTAATATTTCTATCTTAAGGAAAATGTGTATGTTTATATATATGAGAGGAGCTTCATAAAATAGTGGAAAACTCAATGATATGATTTTTTTATTCTCTGATGCCTGATAACTGATCCCTT
>NW_022103920.1:68290820-68320984 GCF_000313985.2 Echinops telfairi
AATTTGAAATAAGAATAATCTACTTTTTGAAAACTAAAATTCATCAGCAGAGATCAAATTTAAAATGATCTTATTTGATTTTCAATTATGATGCATTTATGAGTAATTTATCATTTTTTTAAAAACATGTATGGTACATAATATATCACAAAGGCATTTTCAAAAAATTTATAGTACAAACTTCATTAGCTACCTAACTTCTTCCTAATATCTGAATATATTTCAATATCCCAAATTATTTTTAAAGAAAGAGGGGAAAATGAGGAAAATATTTTGCTAGTAATTTTTTAAGAATTAGGTTAGTGGCTCATTTCTCTTTCTTATTTTATTTTTTAAATACTCTAGACTATGTCAAGTTTAATTATAAAGTACCATACACAATAAAAGGATGTAATTAAAATGAGGAAAGACTTAAAGGTCTATTTTTTTTAAATGTCATGCTTAAGTTTCTTAGATTTTAAATATTTTTGGTAAACTGTAAAAATGTTAGATTCTTAATCATTTAGGTATAAATGAATGTGTATATGTTTTTGAATTATTAGTAAATGACTTTATGTCCTAATGAAAAGTATTCAGTATAAAAGGTTTAAAATAATATTTTCAAGGAAAAGAATTTCCTACAATGAATAATTTTTGTCATTGTGAAAGTATATAGTGACAAATAACCAATAATTACCATAGAAATATTCACCTATAAGAAAGTACAATTTGATTGCTGACTATGAAGAAATGAAGTGATATTAGCAGTTAATTTTTAGACAATAAAAAGAAAAGTTACTTGATACTCTGAAGTTATTTTCTAGGGCACACCAGAGATTTACAACATCTTGTGTAAGAATCATGAACCGAAGTCAGCTAGAGGACTTGGAAATTCTACCGAATGTGTTTTCCAGGTGCATAGCCTTCAAACGTTGGCAGACCATACCTTCTTTACACGAGGAGGGGCATGCTGTCCAGTCACTATAGGGGGTCACGATGCAGTCCTTCCTACAAGGGAGCAGGCAAGGCTTCACGGTTTCAGGCCTAAGGCTTTCAGGACACCTAGAAAAGGCAAATGGAAATTACTAGTCCTCCTTCGTAGCCAGAAACTCAGACCACTTAATATCATTTGGATTACCATTGATACACAATCCCCAAACTGTGCTATGTGACGCCCAGAGCCTCTCTTGTTTAGACAAGAACTCTACAACTACGTCATTCTTTCAAACTGAACCTCCGGAAAGCGTCATCAAGTAGGATATATAAATTTGCTTCCAATAATACTACCCAAAACAAAATATAATCATTCTACTTTGTTCCTTAATATTCTATTTTAAAATATATATATTTCTAATATGCTACATAGGAAACATTGTGGGAATTCAGATGATCAATTTAAGAAGTCAATTTTATTCCTAACTTGGCTTAATGTCTATTATATGTTTCTAGTCATTCCATTTGTTTTTACAGAGTATGTGTGGCATAAAACAAACATAATAATTTACATCTTCGAAGATATCAAATTTGTAGCTATACATGGTACATGGTGTGTTTCATACTAAATAAGTAACATAAATCTAATAAACAGCTTTTGCTTTATCCTTTATTTATCTAAGCATCTCGAATCCTATTGTTTTTCTTCTTGGTGCCCCTAGTTTTAATTTATGAGATGTTGACTAGTTTTCTAAGCACCACTATCTTTGTTAGAACAAGTAGAGTCAGTAGAATGCATTGCTGCTGTTACGGTGACGGTGACGTAGAGTTGGTTTTGACTCTCTATGACAGAACAGAACTGCGCCATTGGGTTTTCTTAGTGCTAATCTTCGTGGATCCAGATCACCAGGTATTTTTTCCTGTGGATTTGACTGCCAACTTTTTGGTTCACAATCGAACCCTTAGCTGTTAGTGCCATGAAATAAAGATGAAAGTTAAATATTTGATTAGAAAGTAAAATACTGTGTGCTCAACATGAACTATGGTAAAAATTGCTAAATGAGTATTATCCAAATGCAACATGCTTTTAACCATGCATTTACTATGATAGCCTATCTAGGGAATGGCGTATTTTGATCAGGGTACAGTGGCACAGCCCCTGCTGAGTTTGGGATAAATGCTGTAAATGGTTAGCTTTCTCCTTTGTTTGACATGAAAAAGAAGTCCAGGATACATTAAGAATAATGTTTGTACTGGGGGAAATGTATACAAATATTAAAGTAATTTCTTATGACTGTGGGGGAAAAACAACACAAATTGGAGGATGGCTCAAAAAGTTCATGTAAAAAATGGAATAAAAAGATGGTGGGATTTTCTCTCTCCTCAAATTTATGCATCTCCGTTAAGTGTTATTGCTTGGGATCACAGATTAAGTTCTTGGGATCACAGATTAAGTTCTTGGGATCACAGATTAAGTTAGGAATAACAAACCACTGAAGTGGTTTATATTTATTAAATTATCATTTAAGGAAGTTGATATATGAGACTTAAGTGTATTGTCTTGTTTGTCAAATGCTGATGATTTTCCCCAATTCTTCCCTGTGGTTTCATGATCTCATTTTGGTATTAGTGCAGAAATGTTGGCCAGCAACGTTCCATTGGCAGAAGATTTATAGAAGGATGACAAGCACTAGCACAGTTTGAGTAAGTAAAAGTAATTTTCAGAGTAAAATCTGTGGAAGCTTGGACTTGTGTCAGGTGGAAACCTATCAGAAAAGGAAAACTCAAATTTCTAGGAAAAGAAGGTGATGGAAAAGGCGGAAGACTGTGGCCTAGGGCTGGGGAGACCTGGAAGAAGAATGGGTGCTCATTCCTAAGAAGTCCCTTTGCGTCTCAATTCATGCCTGTGAAAGAATCTAAGAAATAAACTAAATAATAAATGTAACTCTTGAATAAGAGTTCGAATAGTTGAACACAGTTAGAATATGGTGACTAACAAGTGAAAAGTGGAATTAAAAAATAGTTTGCATGGGAGAAGTACATATTTTTGTGGGTCAGAAAAATGACAAATTAAGCAAGTATGTTAAATAGGTTTTCTTATAAATAAGAAAGTACTAATACTATTAATCTCTTATTTCTTTATAGTACTTCATTATTTATATACATGCCCTAGTTCATATAGAAATATTATGCTCTAACCAGTTACATAGATGCATACTTTGTCTCTTTAGGCCATTGGGGCTTATTTGTAAATGGATTTTACAAATACATAGGCTTCATCATTTCAAAAGGAAATAATCTCCTAGATTACTACTAAGGATAAATTTGGATTTCCTCTTATTTTATGACCACTCAAAGTTATGGACTACAAAAAATTTACATGTGAATTATCAAATTTAATGTATTACTACTATTGAGATTGTAAATTACCAGTAGTAAATTTAACTGGTATTTTAATCCAGTAAACATTATCTGGCATAACTCCACATATAATCTAGTTAATTCTTTTCTAACTGTGGTATTATTGGTTAGTAATTACTCCTAAAATCACTCCTTTTCTATAAGGCAATTTTATAACATTAACAATGGGAGAGCATTACTCAATTACTGGTAAAGGCTCTTCAAATTTTAGCCCAGACTAAATCAGTAGAATTACTGTGTTATCATTGAAACCTCCAATATTCCATTTTATTTTGAAATGTCCATAGCAAGATACTAGGCTAACTGCGGAGAACAAAATTGCTAACAATGAAGTTGTTAAATGAACACACAATAATAAATTATACAGCTTAGATTACATCCAATAAAACTAATTCAAACTTCCTTTGGAGAAGCAATTGGATCAGTCAACATGTTTCTTTTCTTCTTTACACTGTTTGTATTTTGTGTTAGTGGTTTAAATCATGGAATTGATTTTCTCCCAAATATTATTCAAGGTCAAATTAAACAGATGTGATAGGAGTTGAAGTTTGTTACTCAGAGGATAGATAAGATCAATAACATTGATTTCACCATTGCACAGTAATCTGTTTTATTAAGAAGAGTTCAAAACAAGGTTTCTATTTGCATTTTTTGTTTCAAATGTCTGGTATTAAAAAAGCATTCATTGAATTTAACCCAGCATTCAGGAAGAAGGGCAAAAATATTTTTTTTTTGAATACTCCTTTTCCAGATTTTAAAGGGCAAAGTAAATCTATGGAACAAATCCATACATGCATTCAGGTCATTGAATAATGGCTGCAAAGGTAAAGTAGAAGTTCAATGGATCACTGCAGTCCTCAGACGTGATGGGTGATTTAATGAAGCTAATCCAGCATGAAGGACCCCCTGGTGGCAGAGTGGGTTAAGCATTGGGTTTATGACCCTAAAGCTGACGTGTGCGCTCCGGCAGAAGAAACTTCTGTCCTACAGAAATCACTTGAAGGCAGTTGGTTAATCCCGCATGCTCTTTCACACATAAACTTGTACAAAAGTACTGGCTTACTGGTAGCCGTTACTGAGCAAAACACTTTGTAATTTATGTAATGAAGAACATATCAAATCTACATTTGAAAATGTTTAATTAAAAACAGGAACTACAGGGGGGTTTACACAGAATCTTAGGGCCCTGACCTACCATTCTGCTGCACAGACAAGTCAGACAGGTTATAGTCCTCGGCAGTGAATTTCCCTACCTCTGTGCTTGGCTCAGCAAGACCCAGAATCCTCCAGGGCTTGAGCCTTCTTCTCCTGTGGTTACCATGACTAAACTTCAAGACATGGCATTAATTCCAGAGTTACCATAACAATATTATAATTTCTATCAACATATTGGTTAAGCATCTACAATGTTATCTCAATTTATTCAAATCTCTTATGGCATATTTTTTAATGTTTCTTAATTCCAAACTATGCAAAGAAATAGAGCATTGGGCAAAATATCACTAATGTCTCTACATCTGGAAAGAAAACAACTTGTAATGAAAATCTTATGTCTCCCACTGGAGATTTTCATACACCAAATATATTATTACTAAGAAGTACCTTAAATTGCTAAGAGAAAATAAGAACATCTAGCATTTACCAAGTGTTGCCATTCTTACTTTTTTCACTTAATCCTTTCAACACACTTTGTAAACTGAGACTGAAGAAGCTATTAACACATTGAAGGTCATGCACAAGACTGCATGACCGGGACTTTGGAAAATATGGGATCATTTTTACGCCTTTGAAAAATTGATTAACTTTTCTTCCTATATGTGACTAAGATGGTTTGAACTGTAGAAGTTTACATTGTCTAAATTTTGAAAGAGAAGTAGCTTATCCCCCTAAAGAAATATATTTTAGAGTTGATTGCTTTTAATTAATGTTTTCTAAATATTGATTAGTCCAGCAATGAATGCTCAATTACTTGTTTTTGTTTAGAAACGCCTGGACAACATACCAACTCTCTGATCTTTTGTCCTTCCCTCTAGCAAACTATTTGCCACTATTATAGTACTCACAACACAATGAGAAACAGATAGTTTCTATACATGTAACACTGGTCTTACCCCAAAGCTTTCTCTTGGAAGTAAATGGCTTGCTCCTTTAACCATTGGAAGATGTAATAGCTTTGGCCTCAGTATTTTTGATATAGCATTTACTAGAGAAATTGAAAGGCAGATCTTAGAAGGCTACTACCCAATTAAACTAGATTGGCAGCCTCTATAGCCGGCGGGCACATAGGAGGTCATGGATGACCTACACTGTCAGGACTTTCACATAGTGTCATTACTGATCTGTCAAGCCCAAAGCTAGCACTTCTTTCATTGCTTCACTAACTTAATAAAAGTGGTAAATGATACTATAAAACAGAAAGAAGGTGCCTTCACTTCCTCACAAATTTATGAATCCCAGACACAAAACACTTAATTTATCGTCTAAACGGTTGACATTGAAAGCAAACACATCTTATTCTTGTGGGCAGGCATGACAAGCTTCACAATGTCCCATTTCACGAAACAAGGGAAACCTGAGTGGATGCTCTGCACGCTTGATCGCAGGATTTACTGTTAGCATTCTAAAGTCCTTACTTTTTGGGTCCCACTTGGCCCACATTGACTCGTACACATATGACTTTTCTTGTCTGCATGCCGACTGCGCAAGAAGCTTCCCCATTCCAAGTTGCAGTGGTGTTGAAGGACGAAACTGAAGTGTCCTCGATGCACTGACCCCAGGGACCAGTTTGCCAGTGGTACACAGTACAAGGATGCTCATTACAGTTGCGAACCTCTTGTAAAGCACTGCTATTTGGACAGTGAACTCTGCCTGTAACAAGGAACAAGAGGAGATTAGATAGGGTGCCATCAGGAACCTTGTCATTCTCTGTGCCTTGGAAGTAACAAGGTTAACACACAACGATATCTGCTACTTGGAAGACGCATAGTATATGACAGCACACTGCTAAATAGACAAATTGATCTTGTATATTTATTATACCATATTTGACACATGGTTGAACATATGAACTATGCTTATGATATTTGCTGTGGGGCTATTGGGATTTCAGAAGGAGAGGCCACTGTTCTCCAGAGAAGCTGAAAAGGAATACAAATGAAGTCTTTATAATGTTCAACCAGACACACAAGCAGTAAGACTCTGCGGGTGAAAAACCCAGTGCTTTTTCCAACGTTAGAGCCAAATGGAAAGTATTAATTACAGGTTCTAAAGTGGTGCTTATCACAAGCTCACTTTTCTGTATTAGACTCTAGGGTGACTAGAAATATGCATTTTAAAATTGAGTGATACTTTATCTAGTAATGGTAATTACACTTTTGCAAGTCTATAAAGTCCCGAAGAAAGACAAATGGTTGCAAAGAAACTATGATATGATGCACACTCTCTTATCAGCTCTTTTATTTTATGGTTGTTGAAATATTTTAACACATTGAACTTTTATTTACATAAAAAGAAAAGCACAAGAGAAATAATGAGTTCAGTCACTCACTCATTGGCACCGACTTGATTCTCATTCATAGCAACCCTATAGGACAGCGTGAGTTTCCAAGACTATAGATCTTTTTTTTCAATTTTATATTAGCATATACTTTCCATATCATACAACTTAATTGTTCAGTCATATCAAGAAGATGTGTGCAATCATCACCACAATCAATTTCAGAACATTTTCTTCTCGTACTCGTTGTAGCTGCTCCATTTTCCCCAGCCTCCCCTGCTATGCCTCGAGGCAGTCATCAATCCAGTAACTGTCTCAATAGAACTACCTACCTTGGATTTCATATACATATAATCATACAAAACACAAGCAGGAAGCAAACAAACAAATAAAACCAATAATAATGCCTATACAAAACTTTAAAAGGCCTCAATCAAAAAGAAAGGAGAAAATATTAAAAGCTGAAACAACTTTAAAATGGGTCAAAAGGGAGTCCAAATGATAAGGCATTACATTTTAACCTAACTACATCTACCACAGTCAATTTTACAATGCGCTCTCTGAAAGCAAGGCTATTCACATCCCCTGACTATGTTCGGAGGCCATTCACTTGAGGCTTACACCTCTGTGGGAACTCTGCAAATGGATTTAGACTTCCATGGTCACCCATAGCCTTCTGCAAACTGGGTATTCACAGTGTGAGCTCTGATACCATTCCCTCTTGCAGACATGGCTTTTATTATTACAATCCTTGGATCAGAGAGCGTGTTGTGTTTCTTCCATGTGAACTTAGTTGAGGCTACAATTAGATGTCATCTTGTTTGAAGACAAGCCATTACGACTGCAAACAATATTCTTTCTGATAGCCAGCACTGTCTGGTTTCTTCACACGTTGCTATAGCACCCATATCTTCAGTGATCTCTTCATGAGGGTATCTAAAATACAATCTACTTGTTCTTAGATTAGGGCTATGATTGAGCCTGAGCCCTAAGTCCAGACATATATCTATGGTTTACTTATGTCTCCGACTTACTTTAGAGACATCATAAATCACCCACCCCCGTAGGGCATAATATAATTCTATTGATCAAAATTTAAAAAAACAAACAAACCCCTCCAAGCTTAATGCCATTGAGTTCTGCTGAGTCATAGTGACCCCATAGGTCAGGGTAGAACTGATTCTGTGTTTGTGAGACTAAGTCTTTATAGGAGTAGAAAGCCCTGTCTTTCTCTCTCAAAGTGACTGGTGGGTTTTTTTGTTTTTTTTTACAGGTACACAATTTATTATTTATTATATGCATTTTATATACATTATTTTTCAACAGCTGTAGGAGGTTTGCTATGTGGTACAATCTTAAAAATTTGCTGAATCATAGTTTTGTAAAACAAAAACCTTACAAAACGCATCAAAACTCGCAAACTGATCAGAAAAGTTTTTGGAAGACTAGAAAAAATACTGTATTGTCTTAATCATGCATTACACAAACAAAATCCTTAGTTACACCATAAAATTAAGCACATCTGAAAAAATAAAAACAGGGATGACCAGTCCAAACACAGCAGATTTCTGTCTCTTGTTTCAACAATTTTTGTATCACATTTGTAATGCAAATAAAGTTTTTACTCCGAATACTTTTAAACAAGATAGTTTGTTTGGAATCGTGGTAAATCAAGATATTTATCTGGGGGTCACCACCATGGCTTACAACTTAAACTATAAAATATTCCATTTTTAGTCTATTTTAGACTATTCAGGGTCCCAAAGTAGATATACAAAGCCCTTTGGCACATTAATAAAAGGATATAAGGACCAACAAAAAGTGAAATAAATAATAGGCCATTAGCAAGATGGATAATCCTTGATAAATAAACTTGTAAATACAGTAAGATGTACAAATATCACATAGTGATAGGATGCCAAGATTAGTTTGCTTCTTTTCTTTAAGAGTTCATCTGGAGCACTACACCCCACTGTTTCATTTTAATACACTTGAATAGTCCTTGGTTTATGAAGACAGTAATGAGCTGATGAATGAAGGTTTAGCATCTTTGTGGAAGGACTCAGCTGAGCTGTATTAGGTGAAAGAAGGAAAGTGTGTGGTTACACGGCAGCAGGTCAGTGAGATCTCTGTGTTTTAGGGTTGTATAATGCAGAAAAACTTCAATACAATCTTAAGCACTGTTGTGACAGGCTAAATATATAAAAAGACTTATAAAAACTAGAATTTTATCCAAACATTTTGTGCAACTAATGCTAAACTATTTTAAGTTAAAGTCTTTTTTTTAAAGCAAAATAAATTTAAAAGGGAATCTGGCATCCAACCAATAAACAGAAGATCGCTAAGAGATGAGAGAAAGCTACTCTTGGAGCTCACTCCCCCAACAAGAGCACCACAGTCCTCACCCTAAGGCCGCACACAGAGTCCAAAGGAAAAGTCTTCTTGTAAGAAAGACCAGACTCCAAATTGGCTTAAAGACACCAAAGAAACAGACATATATATGCTCAGTCCTCTCCAGCACAAGCTGCAAATACTGGAGTCTTTTTTCTCTGTCCTCTCCAGCACAGGCTGCAAATACTGGAGTCTTTTTTCTCTGTCCCCCAAAATAGTCATTATAGTTAAATTAATGAACCTGACATTATTTATGATGTGATTCCGACCAATTTATGTCTGCCCCCAAAAGCCTTCCCACCCAGGCAAATCACATGTAGTGTCCTATCAGCAAACTTTCGATGGCAGTGATGCAGACCCTCTTTCTGTCCAAGCAAGCCTTTCATAATGATACAAGTTTTTGGTGTATCACACAAATGCTTTAGCAAGGGCACCAGTTCCTGCACTGGCGATATATGCTTTTGATGGGTGGAAAGCAACATCATAAATGGATTCATCCAATTTCTTCCTATGAGCTGTTATTTCTTGAACACATGTCTTGCTGTCTAAATTCCACAATCTAATGGAACAGTCATGACTTCCAGACATCAAGTAGATTCCATTAGGATCAACTGCTAGACTTGTAACAGCATCCAAGTGAGCTACCATAGAATGGATTGTTTTACCCGTTTTATTGTCAAAAAATTTGATATGTCTATCTTCATGGGCTGTTATTGTAACAGGAAGTGTGGATGACTTACTACTCTGTTGATGTGATTACTGGATTGTAAACCAGAATCTAGTTGTGATGAAAGTACCACCAATGACTGTGATGTTTCTAAATCATAAATTATTGTACTACCAGTGTTGAAAGAGGTCACCATCTGAGCTGGATCACAGCCTATAAAGTCAACCGACGTAGGTATTCCATGCTCCCTGTTTCCATTGTAAGTGCAGACGCATGGCAGTTTTTCCTGTGGGTTCCATAACCTAACAGTGCCATCTGCTGAACACGACAGTAACTGATTCTTTATGCCACTGTAAGCAAGACCCCAGACTGCATCTGTATGAGCAACTAAAGTGCCACCTAAGACATTTGGCTCGTATGTATCATATGGATCCACATTCGGGCTCGGCATATTCCACCACTGAATGGTTGCATCAACACCACCACTAAAACACTGTTCCCCATTAGAGCTGAGGGCTAATGACAGGACAGGGCCAATGTGGGCTCTAAATGTGTGGATAGGTTCTACATCTAAAGAGGCACTTTTTGGCAGGAACCGTTTTCTGCAAGTTCCAAAGTTTCAGAGCATGGTCCTCAGAGGCAGTAACCAGCACAGGATCTACAGGGTGGAAGGCTAATGCCCGTACTCCGTCAAAATGGCTACGCAGGGTATACTTGGGGTTCCACGTCTTTCGAAAGGCATCTTTATTGGCAGGCAAATCATAACTATAGTCTGCATCATTTGTTGCCGCCAAGTCTGCAAGGTCTCCAAGGCCCAGTACACTTACCAAAACATCATCAGAACCCAAGGCCCAGTACACTTACCAAAACATCATCAGAACCCATAATAAATGACTTGGCTCCTCCAGATGGAAGCGTTATTGGTTCAGCCCATTCTGTGCCATCCCCTGAACTCCATGCTTCTCAGCTCCTTCACCATCTCCGGCAGTCACTAAAAAATCAAGTTCTTTCAAAGCTTCCTCAGTACCAGGGTCATCAGTGAGGTCAGCAGCTAAACCTTCATTGCCTGTTTTGTGTTTATTCATCCAATGTTGGTCTTTTCCTTCTGGGATGCCTTCAATCATATCATTTTCCTCATCTTCCTCACTGTCACCAGCATTTTCTAAGAAATTGAATGTTTCAAGAACATCACCAGATGGCCTTTTGATTTCTTGTCCTTTTGGTTTAGGTGATTCGCCTCCATTCAGGATCTGCTCTAAATTTTTTGTTTCTACTGATACATTTGGCTCTGAATTGGATAGCCCAAGTAATGGCCTTACCCGCTGAGACCGCACATCTAATATTGTATCTGTGTAACCTACTTCCTGAAGATATTGTCGTAACAGCTGTCTGCCTTGCTTCCACATTAGCTGACTATTTTGAGATGCTGTGGGAGCCTGTGTCTTTGGTTTCTTCTGACTCAAAGGTTGGCATTTTCAAATCTCCTTGGTTCAGTTCTGTGCCATATTTTAATTTGTGATATTTTGCCCTTTCTTGCTTTAATGCTTATTCTAACATTTTTATTCTTCTTACTAAATCCTTCTTCAACTTTTCTTGGCCTTTTCTTTCTCCTTGCAAAAATGCTATCCGGGCCCAAGTCTGGAGAGGGGTTCAAGCCAAATCGGAAGTGGGGGGTGTGTGTCCGGGCAAAGGTGGTAAAAATGCCCACCCCAGTCCTTTTCCTTGGGTTCTCCGCCAAGAGGGACCAAGGAGAGCAGCCGCAGAACCCCGGAGCCTCGCTGGACTCTGCACACAGAGGACCTGGGACTCCAGCCCTGGAGGCCCAGGAAGGCTGCCTCCGGAGGAGCCCCCGCAGAAGCCATGATAAAAGCCAAAATTGACTGGTGGTTTTGAACTGCTGATCTTGTAGCTCACAGGCCAACATGTGACCACTAGGGCTTGATGGTGTCATTAAGTTAGCTCAAGGACTAAAACACCTCATTTTTCTCCCAGGGAGTCACCCGTCATTTCAAAATGCTGGCCTTGTGGTTTCCAGGCCAACACGTAACCTATGATATGACCCAGGCTCCCTGAGTTCATTAAAAGTATTTCTAAAAGGTTTTCAGATTCAGACTCTGAATTTTTAAAAACACTTTTAACACACATTCCTCAAACGTTATGTTCTCCTGTATAGCCCATCTTCTATGACATCAAGAATGCTGGCAGAGCAGCATTTCTGAAATCCATGTGCTAATTCCAGGAGTCTCCTCTAGGACACTGACGCGTGCCTCTCAGTGTGGATGCTATTGTTGCCTTAATTGCACCAAAAGTTTTCAATGAACATTTTAAGCAAACAGCTAGCATTCACTTTCCATCCATAAATGCGTCTTAGCTGTTTCTCTTTTTAATTGTGTTTGTTTGGGGCAGAAACATCATTGTATTCCTATTGCCACAATGATGATAACCATGTCACAGGTATAAGCAATGAGAACAGTGGTAACGGCTACCTGAGATTCCACAGTGCATTCCTTGCTGTGTGGTTAGGTGCCAAGGAATCAGTTCCCACTCGTGGTAACCATCTGTTCACCAGAACTCAACGTCACCCAGCACTGCACCAGCCTAAAAATTGTTCTTGTGTTTTAGCCTTTTGTTGCTGCTACTGTGCCAATCCATCTGGTTGAAAGTGTTCCTCCTTTTTTGTTGCCCCTCCACCCCTACCAATCATGACATCCTTCCCCAGGGACAGACCCTCCTGATAACCTGTTCAAAGCACATGAGATGTCAACCTCCTTTACTCTAAGGAGCACTCTGCCTGCACTTCTTCCAAGAATTTTTTATCCTCTAAGTAGTCCATGGTACTTTCAATATTCTTCTCCCCAGCATTATAATTCAAATGTATCGATTCTTCTTTGGTCTTCCCCAGTCAATGTTCCACTTTCACAAGCACTTAAGGCAATGGAAAATATCATGGCTTGAGTGAAGCTGAGGTGCACTTTAGTCCTCAAAGTAGCCCGATTGACTAGAGAAACAGTGACACTAATATATGTGTAAGAGAAAGCTTTATATCAAGAAGTAATTATGCATCGATAAAACAACCCAGCCCAGGCAAACTCAAGTCCGTAAGTATGATACTAATCCAGAAATCTCTCTTCAGACTCTCACAGCCACATGCAATGATGCAGAATGCAGGCAGCGGGTGATCTTGTGGATCCAATGGCTGTGGAAGCATCACAGGGCTCTGGCAGTTCTCAGATGAGTGGCTAGGCAATGGGGTGGGGGTGGGGAGTGTTCCCAGGACTCTCCTTATGAGGTAGTCACACCCACAAGGAGGAGTCATCAGGCTGTGATCCACCCACCCCTACATTTCAAGTTGATACTAATGCAATAGTCTTTTGATCTCTTGGCTGCTGTTCCCATGAACACTGATTGTGGAGACAAGCAAAACAAAATCCTTGACAACTTCAACCTTTTCTCCATTTATCACGTTACCTATTGATGATGTAGTTGTGAGGATTTTGGTCGTCTTTACATTGACATACCAAAAGCTTCAATCCTTGATCTTCAACAGTAAGTACATGTCCTTCTCACTTTCAGCAAGCAAGAGTGTATCATCTGCTTATCAAAGGTTGTTAATAAACCTTCCTTAAATCCTGATACCATATTCTTCATATAATCCTGCTTCTCTGATTACTTGCTCGGCATACAGATTGAGTAAGTATTGTGAGAGGATACAACCCGGACTCACATTTTTCCTGATTTTAAATCATGCAATATTCCCTTGTTCTATTACCACAACTGCTTCTTGATCCATGCACATGAGGCACAATGAAGTGTTCTGCAATTCCCATTCTATTCTTTCAAGGCTGTCCATAGTTTCTTGTGATCCACACAGTCAAATGCATTTGCATAGCCAATGTCAATGTCTTTCTGGTATTCTCTACTTTCAGCCAAGATAAGTCTGACATCAGCAATGATATTCTTTATTCCACAGCCTCTTCCTCTGGCAGCTCCCTGTCAACGTACTGCTGCAACCATTGTTGGAAGAACTTTAGCAAAAATTTACTTGCATTTGAGATCACTTGGGCATTATTTTGCATCCCCTTTCTTTGAGAGGTATAAAAAAATGGATTTCTTTCAGTCAGTTGACCAAGTAGCTGTCTTCCAGATTTCCTGGCGGAGATGAGTGAAGGCTTCTAGTGCTTCATCAGCTTGTTGAAAACGTTCCCGTGGTATTTCCATCTGGAGAAGTCCGTGTAAATAGTCACCTTTTTGTTCTTCAAAAACAGTATTTGTGATGAAGAAGTCATTGGTCTTGCAAAATTCTGTCACATGCTCTCCAGCTTCATTTGAATCACCAACGCCATATTCTCCAAGTATTGTTTCTTCCTCTGTTTCCAACTTTTACATTTAAATTGCAACTTCAAGATATCTCTTTATTTATTTATTTTTTATTAGGGGCTCATACAACTCTTCTCAAAATCCATACACACATCAATTGTGTAAAGCGCATTTGTACATTCATTGCCTTCGTCATTCTCAAAACATTTTCTCTCCACTTAAATCCCCGGTATTAAGTCCTCATTTTTCCCCTCCCTCCCCGCTGCCCCCTCCCTCATAAGCCCTTGATAGTTTATAAATTATTATTTTGTCATATCTTGCCCTGTCCGACGTCTCCTTTCACCCACTTTTCTGTTGTCTGTCCCCCAGGGAGGAGGTCACAAACAGTTCCTTGTAACCGGTTCCCTCTTTCCTACCCACTCTGCCTCTACCCTCCCTGTTTTGCCACTCACACCACTGGTCCTGTAGGGCTCATCTGCCCTGGATTCCCTGTATTTTCAGTTCCTATCTGTACCAGTGTACATCCTGTGATCTAGCCAGACTTGCAAGGTCGAATTCGAGTCATGGTAGTGGGAGCGGGGCAAGATATCTCTTTGAAGGTCCTTTTTAAGGATGAATGCCATGTCATTTGTCTTGTTTTATTCCAAGAATAGTAAACTATGTGAATGTCTGTTTCAAATGATCAAGACTAGTCCATTTCATCCCATAAATGCCTAGAATATTGATCTTTAATTTAATTTGTAATGACTTACAATATTCTAGTTTCATACTTCAGACATTCTGAGTTCCAATTATTAATTGATGTTTGTAACTGTTTCTTTTGATTTTGAGTTGTGATCTATCAGCAAGTGGATGACTTGCTCTTCACCTGCAGGCTGTGCTCCATTCACACCATTACGGTCGATGTTACTTTGCAAAGGCAGCTCATCCTCAGTCCTAGTCTGAGTGCTTGCTGATCTGAGGGGCTCATCTTTGGACACTGTCTCTGACCATGTTCTGCTGCTACTCACGAGCTATACAGGCACCAACAATGTTTTGATGCTATCTACAGGACTGTCAGTGGTAATCCCTCTGAAGTGACAGCCCATTCTTTCTTCATAGTCTGTTCTTCATAGCAACACACAAGTTGTTACAGTATGACAGGATGTCAATGAGGAAATATGATGCCCTTGGGGATCAAAGGTATGGGAGTTTTCATTAAGGAAACCTTTTTAACTTGCTAATAATAAGTAGGTGTGATCTCTTTTTCTGGTCACAGCTGTTTCATGAGGTGACTATTATTCAGTAGAGGAGCTGATACAACTTAAATGATGGTACTGCTGTAACAACTCCAAGGTCATGACGCCAAGTTCCTAACCATCATGCTCTTATAATACTAATTGTGAGGAGCAGGTTCACGTGGCCAATGCCATGTCTTGAAAGAAGACACTGCCTCCCTTCTTGACCATCAGATACACTGCAACACATGCTGGTCACAAGGAAAAGAAAATGCTTCACTGTTGATAAGGAATTACAGGAACACTGGGTGATACAGAGTTAGTGGAAGAAAGTTTAAATATAACTACTAATGAACTTTTCATATTAGAAAAGCAACAACCACAACAAAACATGACCAATGACTACAGGCCACACAGGGAAGCTGTTGCAAGACGTCTGCTATTTGGGGAAAAGCTTAAGCAAAGCTGGTGGCCGCACGCTGAGCCGATCTCCACATTTGATCTGACTTATTACTAAAGACATTTCTCTGCTCGCTCAATAATGTCCTGGTTTATGTGAGAACTTAAGTACAGATTGTAATCATTTCCACGGTGTTGAAAGTGGAATCACCATCAGAACAGTCTGCCCCACATGGCACTTCATTAATACCCCCTTCTTCACAAATGTGACAGCATCCTTCCCCGTTCACCCCCTGTCCTCTGACCCATCGCCTCGTGGTCCTGGCACTCTCTGAAGAGACGGTTAGGTGTGAATAGGGCTGAATCCTAAAACATACTAATTGAATAGGGAAATGCAAATGAGCACTTCCGTTGCTTATTCCCAGAGGTGTGAGATTCGTTCAATCTTCTTCAGTCAAACATCTGCTATTCGAGACATTCTATACCAAATACATGTATAGGCATAACTATTTTAACCCTTTGTTTACTCTGAATAGTAAAACCGCTCATCTACAAAAATGAAGCGGAAGTTTTCACTCCACCCACCTTTACATGTTCATATAGGTATGCTGTTTAAATTGCAAGTTAATAAAAAAACCTCTAAATTGTTTTGACACTGGAATTGACAGGCTGACTTGAGAAAAAAGTGATGACAAAAACAATTCAAACAAACACACACAAAACCCTAACTTCCACGACATCAGCATGGTGTGTTGAGGCACGGCTAGATAGCTGCTAACTTCACAGACAGAAAGACTGTTAATTTTCTTGCCCCATCCCCATTCAGGCCGCATCAGAGTTTTAGTCCAATGCCAGACGGCTTCGCCCCGTGCGGTCTCAAGTACCCTGCAATGTCAGACGGCTTCGCCCCGTGCGGTCTCAAGTGCCCTGCAATGTCAGACGGCTTCGCCCGTGCGGTCTCAAGTGCCCTGCAATGTCAGACGGCTTCGCCCCATGCGGTTTCAAGCACCCTGCAACAGCAACGTGGCATTCGACAGCATGGCTCACTGTCGCCATCAGTCATTCCAGCAGCATCATGTTTTCAGAGAATAATTTTATGATAGGAATTTGGATAGATATAATTTTGAATTTATCTATTACTTATAGGAAGATCTAATCCAGACATTTGGGAATATTTCCTAGCACTAGTGAAATTATAAAAGGTGAACTGTGAAAAAAAACTTGTACAAAATGTATTAAACAATACACGCTTGCATAGTAAAACATGTGCTAAAGTAATACAAATATCGACATTGTCTATCAGCCTAATGAGATGAAGAACTTTAATTAGCCTTCGTGACATTTTGCAACGTAAACTTTCCCATACAAATGTCCATTTAATGGTGTTTTGGGTTTGGACCTTGATTACCTTATGATTTGTGTCGTAGATGAAAATAAGAAGAACAAGAATTAGACAGTATGCATTGAATATGATACTGTGATACACAATAGCTGTGTAAGACCCTCAAAGGCAATGGCTCTCAACCCGCCTCAGGCCGTGGCCCCTTCATACAGTACCGCATGTGGCTGTGACCCCCAACCAGAACATTATTTTCATTGCTACTTCATAACTGTCATTTTGCTACTGTTATAAATTGGGTGACCCCTGTGAAAGGGTCGTTCAAACCCCAAAGGGGTCACGACCCACAGGCTGAGAACGACTTCTCAAGGCCTACATCGAGGGGTTACAAATAGGATTCATTGAGTGTTCGGGATAGCAGGGTAAAACAACTATACAAAAGGCTATAATGATAGATAAAATATAATACACATATTAAGAGAGGTATTTAGTACAGTTTGGATTCAAAAATGGCAGACTGTATTCATTTGGGGCATTGAAAACAGGTAGAAGGAGGCATTGTGTTGTGTGTAAGGAGGAGTATTGGAACAAGAGGAAAGGGAGAGCTTCATTTAAGGTGGGGACAATTAATGAAAGTGAAGGCAGGCAAGCAGGTATAAGCAATATCAATAGTCAGAGTGCAGAGTATATATAGGTAAGTAACTGGAAACAAGGATGGGAAAGTGGGTTGAGGTTATGTAGGCTATAGCTGCACTGTGAATAACAATGTCAAGATGCTTCTAACTTTCTCGGCTAGACAAAATCCCTTTAATAGAGACCACTGCTACGTAAAACATGCATTGACAAGGGCATAAGAGGGGCAGTTGAATCAGAAGGGCATTAGTTGTAGAGAACCCCGAGAGATTCTATAGCAGCATAGTCTCCATTCCTCCTCATATATACATACACACACACACATATATATATATTTAGCAGAAGGACATAGAAGATTTCCTGTGGAGCCTTCACAAATCTTGTGTGGCAGTTTTGTAGGAACCAATTGAAGCAGAACTCCTTTTCAACGTCAAATGTGGAAGAAGGAAGTGATTGTGCTTACTTAGAAGCCAAAGTGTTTGTGTGTGAGTGTGTGTACACACACACACACACACACACACACACACACGGCTCTTCAAATTCCTTTAGAAAATGCAGTTGTACCTTGGCATTTATGATTAAAAGCACTGAGTTATACAAACTAAGCAACTTAAAAATATTCCTTTCTTCAATGCTTCACAATACAGTATTATACTTTTTAAGACTACTTATTATTAGAGAAAAATTGGCATAATTTTATTTTAATTGGCCTCTATTCTTTTCAAGTATATAGCAGGTGTGAAGGAATACTAAAATTTGGCTGATGAAGTTATAATATCAGGTCATTTGAACTTTGAAAAAGTAAATATTCTCTCATTTCTTGCTCAATAAGGATAATTAACTATATAATAAGAATTAACAGAAATTGTTATTATATTCAGTGGAAAACATTTTTTAACCATTTCTCATTTCAAAATCAATATTCTTAAGATGTACAACAGGAATTAAAGATGAGAAGATTAAAAATATACCATCCATTTTTAAATTTCAATTTCAAACTCAATTAGACATTTAACTTATTACTATTCATGCAAAAACATCAGATTTAAATGCTAAAAGATTGCTTCCTTTTAGAACTTCCCAGCATAATTTTACAGATGCTTTTGCAGCTCAGCTGAGAGTTAATAAAATACAGGGAAACTTTCACCGCAAAGTGTCATGCTACTGCTAGATGCCATGGCGTTTATTTCAATGCATAGGGACCCAAGTGAGAGCGCGAACTCTCTTGTGGAATTTTGTACATGGTACTCATTACAGGAGCAGATTGGCAGCTTTTTCTTCCCTCGAGTCCCTAGGTAGATTCAAACTGCCCTATTTTGGCTAGCAGTTGAGAGCCTAACCATTGTGCGACTTCAATGCTAAAATGTGAATTAACAATTTATTTAGCCAGAAGAAGTTAAAACTTAGGAAGTTCACATATTACGTAATCTAATTTTAGAGTGATAGCGATTAAACGTATTAACTGTTTTCTAGTTGCTATCATTTGTGACGGGTTACAAAACACAATACTTCAAGAAGAAAAAATGTATAGCAATTCTTGTGCATGATAGAATATTATAAATGTTTCTTAAGATCATGAGAAAAGCAATTGCTAAAACATGTTTTACATTCTATTGTTATTTTTAGTTTTTATGTATAAACTCTGAAGCAGCCTCAAACATACAGAAAAATTAAAAGTAGGGACAGGGAATTATTTAAGGTGGCTCTTTCAGCCAAAGTCTCTAACTCCCACCAAAGGAACTTTTCTGCGTGGGGCTGCTCAGGAGATCCTGACGAGATTCACCTGTGAATCATAGAAGCAGGATTGCCAGGAATGCCTTCCTGAAGTGTATGAAAGGGGCCCTCTGAGAAGCAGGAGCAAGGATCTTGTTACTAGCAAGAACCAGGAGTGGAGCACAACGAACCTCCTTGATCCAGAAGATAGCTATCACAGCAAAGACGCATCAGCAGCAGAACCAGTAACCAGAGCACGGAACAGAGGGGGAGACTTCCCAGTCCATGGAACAAATGACGCTGGGTGTTTTTGTGCAGAAGGCTGACTTGTTGAGTGGGGTGCCTCTGAGCACTTAGTTGGGGAAGCTGGGCTTGCTGAGCCACAGAAGGGGAGTTGAGTGGTCTGGGGCTGAGGTTTATTGGAGTAGGGTACCTTTGGGCACTTAATTCAGGAAACAAGGTTTGCTGACCCATGGATTTTGCCTTTGGATTGAGGTTTCCAGTAGAGTGGTTGCCCCTTTGTGTATTTAGTAGCAGATCTGAAGGAACTTTATAACATGTCCTGATAAACAACTATCATGAGAATATATCACTGGCACTATAACTTTCTAACTTTCTTCATAAACTTTTTAATCATGAATATTGCCTGTTAGTTCCATGTAACCACTGACATGCCTATGAGAGCCCAGAGAAGTAAAATAGAGAGCATTTAATTAAGACAACACAGAATACACACACTTTCAAAATATTTTTCCTGGCCCTTTTGAAAGAAGTTGTTGAAATTATATCCTTTTAATCTCAATACTTTAGCGTGTATTGAAACAAGGATATTATCATGCATATAACAATTCACCATCTAATCATCCAACCTCATTCAAGTTTACCAATCTGCCCAAAATATTCTTAATAAGGAAAGGATCTAGTTCAGAATCAAGTGTTGTATTTAGATGTCATGTCTGGTAAAGGCTCCTTAATATTTTCTCATAGTTTAGACTCTTGAAGAATATAGGATTTTTATTTTGTAGAATGGTTTTTAATTGTCTATCTAATATTTCCTCTTGATTGTTACTCTTGATTGCTGTTGAGTATGGTTTTATGGTTCCGTGGGTAACCCCGGTGCCACAGAACAGACCTTGTCTACTCCTGTACTGTCGTCACGATTTTTGGTGTGCACAGTCCATTTCTGTAGCCACTGTATATGGTGAGTGGCTTCCAGCCGATGGGACTCAGCTTCTAGTGCTATTTTGGATAATATTCTGCTGTGATTTGCAGGGTTCCAACGACTAATTTTTGGGAAGCAAAATGCCAGACCCTCCTAATCTGTCTTAGTCAGAAAGCTTTCATGAATGGGCGACATGGCTAGCATTTTGAAATGTTGGTAACACAGCTCCTAGCGTTGTAGCAACACCCAAGATATTACAGTACAACAAACTGACAGACAGTCATGGTCTTCCTGAATAGATTCAGGATCTACATCCTTGAAAATGTCAGTAGAAAGTATGTCATGTTTTCATTGTATCACATCGAGTACACGAGATTGTATTGGCTCCCTTACTGACGGTACCAACTTGGATCACCGGAGTGAGCTAGGAGCCGCCAGACTTCCCCATTAGGGAGCCGTTTGAGGTTATGTAAATAAAATCTCACTCATCAAACATTCCTGTCATTCATTCACCCATGTATCTCCATATGGATCCACGATGTCCGCTTTCATTTAACGATTTTTAGTAGTTAGGCAGTAATCCTCCACAAAACGATCTAACACAATATCATAAACCCCATCATGGGATATAACATAACGTAATCAACTCAGTGAGTGGCCAGCGGTTGTTCTGAAGGGCAGCTTCCCGTGATCAGGTCACAGCCTTCATGCAAATCGAAGAGGGACTCCTCAGGCCGTGGCCTGCTCTTTTTCAAGGGTCCTCTGTGGGAAAGCACATTACTTCTGCTGGTTCTGGATCCTGCATCCGGTTCCTCACCTCCTGCCATTGCCTGCTGTACTCAGGAGCCACCAATAGATTGCCAACCTTGGATTCATCCGCCCTTGCATTCAAACCTTGGATTCATCTGACCTTGCACTTATCAGCCTGTGCTCTTCCTGCTTCAACTTCTTGCTTCCGGGCATGCCATCCCCAGCAACTCCAGGAATTAAGAGAAGGAAGCCTCTAGCTAACATCAGGCCCACAGACTTGAACCACACTGGAATCAGCTACTTCTAAAAGTGGGTGAGATTTTGGGATATAAATTTCTCTTTCTCTCTACATGTACATATGAGCATCACTGGTTTTGCTTCTTCAGAGCATCCGGCCGACCACATTCCCAACTCCCGTTCAACAATAGAATGACATAAATCACTTCTGTATGGAAGGACTCAAATGGAATCGTAGAAACAGCTCTTAGGAAAATACAACGCTATACTAGCTCATGAAAGGCAGACTCTCCTGGGTCCAGTCTTGTAGCAAAATGTCTCGTCAGCAATAAACAAAGCTTGTTTTTTAAAATTACTGAATTTCCAGGCAGTTTGTTATTGCAGCACAGCCTAGTTTATCCATGCGGATAAAATGCTATCTAGTCTACATCACATAAACTCTTGAGGAGATAAAAATAAGCAAAGTTTTAGGTACTTACTTGGTTATCGAGATACTTTTGCAAATGTAGTACCTGGCTAAGTTATTTCACCAGGTATAGTATACTTTTATGTTTAGTCATGCAATTAAAATTCTCCTAAAGTAGTCTTTCCCTTTAATGTTATCACAGTAATTTTTTGTACTTTAACAGGACACTTATAGGATATACAAAACACTAATGATTGAGGGATACTAAAAAGACCTACTTTTGTGCATTATTAGAGTCTATTAATTAGCAGAGAAAACACATTCCATATGTTCCTGGAAATACTGCTCTAAGATCATTTTGAAAAATGATAAGAATTAGGTAAGGGCTTATTTTTGAGGAAGAGAGCATGTTTTAATGTCTTATAAACACTAGGTATTAAGCAAACAATTTTTGAATAATATATTCTCCACCCAATTCCTTATATAATTATACCCTTTGTGAAAATGTTATTAACATGGGCAAATAGAAAATTCACCTATGATACACGGTCAACTCTGGTTTTCATTTAAAATTATGCTTTGGATTCTGTACCTTTATGATTTACTATATAAATATCTATAAATTTCCAGCATGGCTTGCTTATAATGCAGTTACAAGACTTAATTAAAAATTAAGAAAGTCCCATACTCACAACCACGTGGGTGATGCATGTAAAAGAGTGACCGTGCATTTCCCTTTAAAGCACTGCACGACCTTTCAGTGTGTGGCATCATGTCTGCTGAAATAACGATCCAGTGAGTTCTGCACACCTGGCAAAATCTCTGTAACGTGTCTCAGGGGTGAGGCGTCACTCACTACTAGTCACATAGCAAGTGTCTGCAAAGACTAAAGGGTTTACGGGATGTAGGGTGACCACAGATCTAATTTTAATGAAGCCCGTGATATAATCTGAGTTGATAGAGTTTGAAGCCTGGATATAATCTATACAAGGTTAGAAGGATTGCTTGACAACATAAGGAATATAACTTTCTCTCTAAAATATTCAGTTTTTTTCCTATTAGGTATTTTCAACACTATAACTCTTTTGGGGGGTATCAAGACTTAAATTTATATTACAGTAATAAAGAGGTTTCTGGACACTATATAGAAATTCTAATTTTGTGTTACACTACTACTAAATTTTTTGTAAAACTGTGTATGTCAAAATTTCACTCATGTCTCAGGAGCAGGTAATTATACATTTTCAAAAGCACAGAACAAAAGTTTTATTAAATGAGAATACTATTGGTTCTACTGCTAAAACAGTTCATAAAGAGAAAAATACAAAAGGTATTGGAAACCCCATGAAACTCTAATAACTGAAATTGCAATCTGGGAGGAAACCCAGAGAAGCACCTACGTATTATAGAGATAAATCATCATTCATCAGCGCTAACTGTGAATAAAGAGAAGGGATGTTTCGCTGGATAACACCAAATAACAGACATCATTTCCCTGAGAAAGAACATGCTTAGAGGGACGGCACTGAACTTGTTTCCATGCTTCCCTTTCTCCTGTTATTTTCCAGAATGACAAGAGTAAGTATGACATTATATCAGCTAGTCACACAGCGGCCAAATTAGCATTTGGATACAAGCTAGAGAGACAATTACCAGGAGCTATGCATATCTCATCCATACAATGTACACAAGTGAGGCATGGATACATGACAAAACACACTTTGCTCATCTAATAAGGGGAAGTGATTTAGGAGCAACCTATTTTCAAAATGAACACAATCTGCATATGACAATTCTGTACCTCAGAGGCTACATTCAGAAATTGAATGGTAGAAAGCCCCATGATTTGCAGTGAAGTAGCAGTCATACTGTTATGCTGGTGATATTTTACTTGTTAGCTTTCAAAAGAAAAACAACGACTACTCAAATATTGAGGAAACAAGGGCAATTGACATTTTTGAATTTTGACAGCCATTTTCAGACCTATGAACTGGTTTAATATCTTGGACAGAAAGAATAGGAATTATTGAGAGTAAAAAATAAAAGAAAAACAACACAGTGATTTCACTTTTGAAAGTATTCTTTCTTTGCTCAGATATCCGGTCAATTTCCAGACTAATTTTTGGGAAAGAACTGAACTTCTCAGTATCCCAAGAGAAAGTAGATTATCTTTGATTGCTGGGCTTCTGCAGTTGCATTTTCATAGGACATCATATTACTCAGACTACACAGTTATTAACTTTCAAACAACAACAACAACAACAAACTAAAAAAGAAGCCCTCTAAGACCCATATTCAGTTGGCAGCCTTACTTACCTTCATCACTTGCATAGGCCAGAATGGACCGTGCACGTATCTGTTTCCCTTCTGTGGTTTTCCCTGAGCAGGTGTGTGAGCAGGAGGACCAAGCAGACCACATGCTGAGCACACAGTTCTTTGGGCATGGGGCATCACAGGCAACGGGGATGGGGAAGATGGCATCTCTGCACAGCTGTCTGTCAACTCCTTCTCCTGGGAAAGACAGGATCACCAACAGTCTGTCACTGTTAAAGCGCTTTTTACACAAGCAATTGAAGCCAGATGGGGACCCAGATAAATTAGAGTATACCCCCGTTGGTCTTAGTTGAAAAGAATGCCTATATATCCAATACCAAGACAGATCCTACATACAAGCAGATGTTATAACACCATGAACTTGTGTGTGTGTGTCATTTGTGCATGCACATGCATGTGAGTGTGAAAGTGTATCTTACCAAATATAATTTTTTATTATTTGAAGCATAAATGTAGATCCAGTATATAGTTAAGGGTGGGCTTATGCTACCAATATGTCTGCACTAAATTATTTTATACTTATAATTTTAGGCTTGAAATAAAGAGCACTGATGAAATAGCTCCCTCTCTTTTATTGGAAATGAGTCATTTTTCCACAAATAAATGAAGACTATACCCTTAGCATGAGCCACATGATCAAATTCATTGGTATCTCTTAAGCAAAATTGCTTGCGGCTTCCAGAGAATTTTTATGTGCTGGTCATTCTTTTTCTTTCTTAAAAAAATTAAGATTATTAGTTGCAGATTGCAAATGATGGATGGCCTTATAAAACCACTGCTTAATGCAGTTCCACTGAGAGAGGCTGAAGACAAAGGCAAGGCAAACAAAGGGCCAAAGTCTGATGGTGTCACTTTGGGCTTTGAACCCATTAGTCATTTCCTATTGCTTTAAAGATGCAGACTTGGTTTCTGAAAGTTTTCATTTCTCTATCTAGCTTCATCTCACGTCACTTCCCCTAGAGCCCTTTGAAGGTCTTGTCACGTGGGACAGGTCTCATTCCTTTCAAAGACATTGTGAACTCTTTTCTTCTAATCCTTCACTTCACACATTGTTTGCCCTTCCTGAAGTTCCTAGGACCCAACGCAAACATGTTTCTTTTTGTTTTCTTGTGATCACTGCTTTTCATGGCACCCTCAGTTGAGGAACATTTCCCGTATAAACTAGTTCCTGGATCCACACTCCTGAGCTTTTTACCCTTCATATGGATTTCGTAACTCCAGAGTCCCCCATGTCCATTTTTCACTGTTTGCCTCTAACCGTACTAATCTCTAAGCCTGAGGAGGGCATGTGCTACACCACTCTTATATTATATTCTCAATGTCTAGCCCAGAGGGATATGGAGAAAATAGATTCCTGTAGTATTTATCGAACGAATGGATGACACAGAGACCAAAGGTAAGAAGCTATTGCTGCTCTTTAAAAATGCCAAAGGTAAACAAAAGAGTTAAAGATAAATGACAAAAAAGAGGTATAAGGCAAAGTTTGAACTCTATAGCTTAGATGGCTAATTTAAGGTGCTAAAAGAGCCACATAACAGAGTAAACTGCACAAACAGGAAACATTAACCAGTTATTTTGTTAAATAACATAATTATACCTCATTGTCTGTGATGCAGGTTTTGGAGCATCCTAGCAATATGAAACCCTTGGTTCAAACAGTTGAAAAAACAAGATGGAAAATCAAAAGTCCATTGGAAATATTCTAACATGGAAGCAAAGCCTTAAGTCATTTGACAAAATCAGAAGTCAATTAGAATGCACTTATATTTTAATAGCCCGTAGTTTGCAAGGCCTTAAAATGTTAGGCTTTCTCATTGATGAGTAATGAAAACTCATTAAAATACAATTGCTTCATCATTAAGCCACTTATTTT
Source organism: Echinops telfairi (assembly GCF_000313985.2). NCBI lineage: Eukaryota > Metazoa > Chordata > Mammalia > Afrosoricida > Tenrecidae > Echinops > Echinops telfairi. Next base: position 68,317,088 of record NW_022103920.1, read on the forward strand.
TCTTTAGTTAATCTGAATTTTTTATTTCATGTATTTTAAATTATGACTTTATTGGCTTTACAGTTGGGCTTAGATCCTCCAAATGGGTATGATAAGATAGTTAGCATTAATACATATGTATGTCAGTAAAGTACAAGCTATTATTATAGGACAACTTATTTAATACAGTGTATTATAATTTGCATGATGGATCTTTTTCTTGCTAACTTTCTTCATAGTGCAAAGGAGTCTTGCAGACATCTGATTCTCTTCATTTCTTGCTTTTCTTTTAATTGTCCAGCCTACTCTGACTCCTTTATATTTCTAGCATTCTATGGAAAACTAGGCAAGTTGAGACTACAATTTATAGTTAACCAAGATCTTTATGCATTTCTGTGGATACTCAATTATTTCTTTCTAGAATAATGTAATTCATTCTGTAGCACTTGCTACATGTGTGTTAAATATGAACTTACCATATATGGCATATAAGTTATGTGGTTTTGATGGTAGTGTTTACTTAAAGGATTTACGAGTTTACATTGCTCTTTGAGTTTTTGCGTTTATTTTTCCCCTACTTGGGTCCCCTATCTTATTTCATTTGTCGATTTTCTGCTTAGACCTTAGTGAGCTGTCTTTCTCTTCCTGAAGGCACACCTGTCCATCCAGGGAGCACATGTGAACTCTGCAAAGCTGTTAAGGGCCATGTCAGATCCAACCTTGCCCACAAGATTGCTCTGGTATCTGTGTCCCCATGCTCTCTCCCAGTCCTACCAGGTGTACTCCGTTTGCTGACTTCTCTGCTCTCGGGGTCATCACTCCGTTCCTTTCACACTTAGTAAGGTTTAGCTACAAAGTTTTGTGTATTTATATTTTTCCTTTTGGCCTCGTTGCCTCAGAGCCTTTGCGGTTTCATCATTTTTGCATGAAACTAGATCTTCACATGGCATATGGCTAGTCAACATGCAGGGCTCACTGAATTGTCTCCTTTTGAGAGAAGTCTTCATGGACTACCTATCTACCTCCAGAGTAATTTTCTTTTATTTCTTTCATAATTTCAGCAGACACGGAAACTTTTTTTATTATTCTGTCTTTAAATGTATCTATTGTCTTCCCTAACACTGGACTACACACTCTCTGAGGGGAGGATCCTTATCTGTCTCATCGATGACTTTATACCTACACCCAGAAAATAATCTTTATTATCTTGTAAAATAGACAAATGAATAAATTAATTTTAAGTTGTCATGCCAGGAAACAATGTTGGAGTAGATAAATATAGATCTAATACAGTATTTCTTCAATGGTCATATACTCAAATTCTCTAGACTCTTGCTCATGTGTAGCTGGGCAGGCAACATGTATATCATTTGGAGTCTATAAGAAACACAACTTTCCATATCCCACATATTGCATCAAAACCTGCATTTTAAAAAGATCTCCAGGAGATTCATCTGTTCCTAAATCCCCCCCAAAAAAATTTCACTAAGCTGTTAAACTAAGCTGCATTTGTTGACTTGCAGCTCAGTTAGAAATAGCGAGAGCTGTATAAAATAAATTCATCTGGTCTCTTTATCTGCGTTTCTGTGGAACTTCACTTTATACTTTACAGTGTCTGTGATAAAAAACAAACACACTCCCAATCGGTGACTACTTGTTGACAGCCCACTTTGTAACATGTCCTGTAATATGAACAGTATATGTATACTCTCATATATTTCACATAAACACCTTAATATCTACTTTGTAATTACAAAGAGCATTGAAACTCAGGAGCTTGTTAGTGGTTTCAAGGAGACTGTGAATAAAGGAGCAGAGTTTTGGATAGCATTCTAATTAATTGCTCAGTCTCCTTTTTTTAACTGATGTGATGGGAGGGAGAACTGGAGATGCCTAAACAGTGAATCCAGAGCTCGCTTTTATCCACAAAGAAATCAGAAAGTAGACACTGGGCATTGTTGTACCATGTACACAATGCTTCCAATAAAAACAGTCTACCTCGCTCGAACGACCAGAGTCAGATATTTTTGCTTCTATCTACTGTACAATGTGAGAACGTAGGAGTATTCAGATCCCTGACTTTGCTTTCAATGGCTGCTTTAAGCAACACAGCTACAGCCACAATCTGGAACCCATAGAATCTCTGCTCCAGTATGCCAGGAACAAAGCGCCTGGGATACTCTGGGCGGAAGAAGGATCTAGGCCTATCACTTGCAACACCGTAATTTGTCATCTTCAGTCCACTTCTGAAGCGCTGACTCTTAGTTTATTTCCTTCCTGACTGAGTGACCCGGGAAATCTGATCGTACAAATAAGGTAGCAGGGAGTAATTCCACTGCTCGTCCTTCCTATTACTTACATAAAACTGGAATTGTGTGCCATTACTTCAGAGAATAAAAATCCAAAAAATCCCACTGCCATTAAGTAGATTACAAGTCACAGCGACCTTACACAGGGCTTCTGAGGCTGCAGATCTTTGCAGGCACAGATGGCCTCATCTGGTGGGCTTGGCCTGCCAACCCTGCAGTTAACAGTCCATGCTCACCCAACAGCAACAGAACAGACAGCAGTCAATTCACAAACATGGACATAGTACAATATTAGGGTAATTTATACTTTTTCCATGCAGAGAAATGTGTCACTTTTATTGGCACTTTTATTGCTTATTGTTTCATTGTCTCTATTATCCCAGTATCACAAATATATCTCTTTTAAGCATTTTTAAAGTTATTCACACATCTCTTGCCACTAGAGGTATATGAGAATCTTTGGGTCAGGTTTATGCCTTATTCAATATCTTTATATTAGAAATACTTGGCTCAATGACTGTCACTTAAGTTTCCCATTAAATGTGTTTTGGAAGTAAACAAATATACTACAAATCCCAGAACAGACCTTGCTTTTCTGTAAAGTCAAAGGGATTTATATATTTTTCAGTTTTTAGCTTACTATCAACCTTTACACCAAGTTTATAGTATGCATATAATCTCTAGCCACACTTTTTCCTTCCCTTGCTTCCACATGCCTATTTATCCATTGACTCTTAAATATCTTTATATTGTCCAGGTTATTTACATTGCGATGTATTCACTTAAAGTTTTCTTTCTCTTTTTTTTCATCATTTTCTTCAAAATATTTCCCACCATTAGTGGTTTGTCTTTCATGTTCCCATTACACTCTTCCCCCTGTAGTCTTCTTTCTTTGCTCTGTTAATCCAAGACTCCAGGTTTCCATTCCTTCATGATCTGAGCAAAATGAATTGGTTGAACTTTTGGTAAAAGACTGACTCCTTTCCCCAGGCAGTGTCTAATTTCCAATCCGTACATCCTGACGTAGTCAATGATACAGCCTGTAACTTTGAAACTGAGATGGAAACTATTCTAATAAAGTGCAGTAAATAGCAAGGTCAAACAGCATAACGTAATTAAGAAGACATAGTTCTACATCCTCTTGTGAAGAGTAGTGAGTGGGATCTTAATGCTTGTGAACAGCCACCTAAAGCCTTTCTCACACCAGAGCAAACTAGAGTGCCGAAAAGCAAAAACACAAAGAAACAATTAGTCCAAAGTATTTAATGGCCCACTGGAGCATCAGCCTCCATGGTCTCTGGACTAGAATAACTAGCTCTTGTCTGAACACCGCTGTTGACTTCTCTGAAAGTGATTTCAAAAGGAGGTCCAAGGGTGACTATTGTGGTTGTTTGGGACTTTTGACTTGCTTCCCATTCACAGTGACCCCATCTACAGCAGAATGAAACTCCGCTAGATCCTGGAGCTGCCTCACAACTGACGAGAACGGAACTCATCCCAGTTGCTCAACTTTCAATCAAACTATAGAGGGATTATTAGCTGCATAGTGACACCAGAGAAGGAGACATTCCATGGAACAAGTAATAGTATCAATCAAAAGGACAACATT
>NW_022103920.1:68321693-68323626 GCF_000313985.2 Echinops telfairi
ATGATCACAGGCTAATGGGTAGAAACTCTTTGGATCTAGTGGTGTTGTAAGCAGCTCAGCATTGACTGGGTCTCCATGTGGCTTCTCCAGCACCCTGGCACCTCCAGCTCTGGCTGCCTCAGGGTAGGTCCATGTGGCTTCTCCTCAGGGATGTCTCTCAGGGTGTGGCCCTTGTCAGTAGAGCATCTCTCGGGGAGTCAGTAGAGAGTCTCTCTTACCTCCAAGGAAGAAAAACCAGATTTCCCAGAATTCTCAGGAGAAAGCCATGCCCACACAGAGGCCTCATTGGCTGTGATCTGATCGACAGACTAGACCCCACCCCTTCATTCTTAATCCTCTTAAGTCCCAAATTGACATCAGATTACATATCTACCTTCCCAACTCACCTTCCCAACACAATCAATGAATACAAAATAGGTGCATTAAGTAAATGTAATGAATAAAGCTGATGGTGCCAGCCTATGAAAAGATATAGAGTCTGGGGTCTTAAAGGCTTGAAATTAAACAAGCAGCTATCTAGCAGGGAAGCAACAAAGCCCACCTGGAAGAAGCACACCAGCCTGTGTGATCATGAGGTGTCAATGGGAATAGGCATCAAAAGTTCAAAAATAAGGAATCAAAGTGACACGAAGGAACATAAACAAAGTGGAGACCCTGGACCCACCTTTAAGATAATTGGACAGTCCCTCACAGAAGGGCCACACAGAAGAGATGATATTTCCAGCATGCAGTATAGCACTGATGAAACACACAACTATCCTCTAGTTCTTTAATAGTTCTTCCCCTCACTATTATGGTCTTAGTTTGACCTCATTAATCTTGTGAGATCTGTGTATGTTCATTTGCATAATTAAGGTTATTCAATGCATGAAATCCAAGATAGATAAACCCTTCAGAAACAGTAATGGGAGTAATGATTCCCTGAGGGTATGGGAAGAGATGGTGGGGGTAAGGGGTAAGGAGGAAATGATAGCAAGGATGACTGTATAACCCTGCTTGAGGGGAACAAAGAACAGAATTATAGGTGAACGGACACAATGGATTGTGAAATAATAATAATAAAATAAGGGTTCCTGGGGAGTTGGGGGGCGGATTTACAGGGGAGCTGATATCAAAGAGTTTAAGAAGAGAAAAATATTTTGAAAATGGTGGTGGCAGCAATTGTACAATTATGCTTGATCTAATAGAATTATGGATTCTTATAATATCTGTAAGAGCTCCCAATAAATGACTTTAAAAAAAGAAAACGCAAGTCCTTACAATGGGGTCAATAAACAATGTCATGAGAAATGAAAAGAAAAATATAGACTTCTTGAAGATTTCTTTTTACTAGGATCCACAATCAATATTTATGAAAGTGGCAATCAAAAAAATCAAGGACATAACCCAATCCAAACTCAGTGCCAAATGGTCAATTCTGACTCATAACAACGTTACTGGTCAGGGTAGCATTTACCCTGTAGGTTTCTGAGACTGCAACTCTTTATAGGAGTAGAAAGCCTAATTTTTCTCCTGTGTATCTACTGGTAGTGTTGAACTAATGACCTTGTGGCTAGCAACTCAACCCACTACACCTCCAAAGCACGTCAAAGTACATATTACATTGAGAAAATTTGCTGCACAAGTCCTCTTAAAATGCTAACAAGCACACATGTCATTTGAGGACTATCATTCCCCTGACCCAAGGCATGGCATTTCCAGTCAATTCGTATGCATGTGAAATGTGGACAATTAATCAGGAATACTACAGAAGAATTGAGGCATTTGAAATGTCTGTTTAGCAAAGAACATTGGAAGTACCATAGACTGCCAGAAGGACAGAAACATCTGTTTTAATTGTCTTTCAAGTACAGCCAGATTTCCCCTTGGATGTAAAACTTTGTGTTACATACTTTGAATATGTTATCCGAAGAGATCAGACCTTGGGGAAGGA
>NW_022103920.1:68324288-68325776 GCF_000313985.2 Echinops telfairi
ACACATTTTGTTTTCAAGACAATGGTTGCCAGGAACTGTACATTCATGAAGAGGGTTTTTAAACAATGTCCTGACTTAAAAAGCAGTGTTATTCAGTTGAAATTTTATCTACTTTATAGTTGAACTCTTTGCATTACTTTTAATATACTTTTTGTGTGTGCATGTGTACTGTTTTACATCATAATTTCATAATCTGTGACCTAAAACATATGTAATATCTAGATGAATAAACTTTAAGAATCTCATTGCCACATATACTTATGAAATAAATATTAATTAAAATATTAACCAAATAAGCAAAGCAAGGAAAAATAAGATAAATAATTACAAGTTATATACATGAATGCTTTTGGTAAAGATCAGTTAGAATTTTAAGGCAAGCCTTATCGTATTCAGATACAACTGACAGGACTCTTATACTCCGATTCTATAGTAGCTTCTAAACAGTATCAATGAAGATAACATAAAATAAACTTGGGACACACAAATGACAAAACCTTGCTTGCTGAAAGCCAAGAGGACTTGAAGCACTTACTATTGAAAACCAGAGTAGAGCCTTCAGTTTGGATTGAAAGTCAACACCAAGAAAATAAAAATCCTTACAACTGGACCAATAAAAAAACAAGAGAGAAAGCAGTGAAATTGTCAAGGATTTCATTCTCTTGGATGTACAATCTAAACTCATCAAGCAGCAGTTAAGGATGAAACAAAATACTGCGCTGGGCAAGTATGCTGCACAAGACTGAGTTAAAGTATTCAAGAACAAGGATATCACCTTGAGGTCCAAGAAGCACTTGGCCCAATCATGATATTTTCCAATGCCTCCCATGTATGTAAAAGCCGAACAGTCAGTGAAGACTGGAGAAGAATTGATGCATTTGAATTCCGGTGTTGTGGAAGAATATTAGAAACAGCCGGCACAGAATGCCAGAAGACGAAATAAATGTCTTGCCAAGAAGGGCTCGGGTTTGTCTTCTGAACTTTGGGCATGTTTTCAGTAGTTCGTAGTCCCAGAAGGACATCATGATGGGGAAAGAGAAGATCAGAGAAAACACAGGAAGACATGTGCTGAGATAGATTGACACAGTGGCTGCAACAATGGGTTTAAACAAAACAACCGTCAGGATGGCCTAGGACGAGGCCGTGCTTCATTCTGCTACCTGTCATACAGTTGCTATGAGTTTGACCATCCCGTGCCTGTCAGAGTGACTGCTTGTGTGTTGCTGTGATGCCGGAAACTATGCCACTGGTATTTCAAATGTCAGCAGGGTCACCCAGAGTGAACAGGTTTAAGTGGAGCCTCCAGACTACGGACAGACAATTAAGACTCAACTGCCCACTTTGGAGGAAGGAACCATTGAGAACTGTGGTGGTTACATAATCTGTTGTCAAATTTGAGACTTAAGAGTGAAGGAGTGGAATTTAGTCTGTCAATCAGGTTGCAGCTTGATGACCTCATTTGGAGGCACTAAGTTGAAAAATAGCTGG
>NW_022103920.1:68326095-68327950 GCF_000313985.2 Echinops telfairi
TATCGGACTTATGGACTTGATTTAGACTGGGCTGGGATGTTTTCTTAATGTACAATTACTCTTTATATAAAAGCTCTTTCATATATGTATATATGAGTGTCTATGAATTTCTTCCTCTAGTCAACCCGGACTAACAATTGTGTCAGGCAGAGTTCTCTAGAGAAACAAAACCAGGAGACTGATGATTATATATATGGATAGATTTATACAGCATGAAGGAACATACCAGCTAATTAGTCCACACAGCAGCACAGAGGGCTCAGTTCAACTCACTTCCATAGAGTGGTTAATGTATTGGAAAACCTTCAATTCATGAGGGGTGCTGGGTCCAAGGCCAAGGAAGCAGATAGTTGAGTCTTCCCTCCAGCATTGCAAGCAGTCAGCCCACAAGCAGGGTGGGTCACCAATATTCAGCAGCTCAAGAGCTTTAGCGAAGCAGGGGCAGATGGGATATCAAACTCTGGCAATGCAAGATGACAGGATCCACCAGCCTCAAGCTAAAGCAATGTATATACCAGCAGCATGGAAAAGTGGGTCTTAAAGGGAACTCAAGTTCTAGCAACATGTTCCATGGGTTGGCTGTCCCACAGGTAGTGTAGCTCATAAGTTGAGGCAGAGAACTAGCTAAAGCAGCCACATACTGGTCCATTACCAGAAAGCAAGAGAAAGGGGTGCGGGTCTTGTCAAACCTCTGATCTTTTTTTCCTACAATCAAAGTGCGACCTTATTAATCCCACATGTTCCTATTGGCCAGGTTGGCACAATAAACCTACCTATCACAAGACTCTTTTGCATAGCTTTGAAACATTGTCAGATACCAAAGGTCAAATGAATGGAAGCAGAGCATGGTCAGGCACAGTGCCAGATAATGGACACCTCGGGGTGGAAGAGACTCGAACTGTGCCTGAGGAGAAGCTGATTTCTCAGAGTAGTCGACCAAGGTGCTCTGAGTTGAAGACAGCCTGTGGGAGTGGAGCCTGTGGGGGTGGAGCCTTCAGAACCTTCTTTTGCTGATGGAGCACAACTCAAACGTAAGGAGAAAGAGCTGCAAAAGTCTGCTAATAATAAGAGCTTGAACTGTGCTTTAACTATGAATATAGGAAAATTGGAAATGGTCAAAAATAATATGGAATGCATAAACATTCATGTACTAGGTATTAGTGAGCTGAACAGCACTAGTATTGGCCATTTTGAATCAGAAAATAATATGATTTACTATGCTGGGAATAACACAATCAAGGGGAATGGTGTGGTATCCATTGTCAAAAAGGACACTGCAAAATCCAACATGAAGTACAATGCTGTCTGTGACAGGATTATCATTTATTTCTCCACCTTCAAGGAAACTCACTGGTACAAATATTATTCAAATATAATCACCAACCACAATGGATAGTGATGGAGGAATAGCAGAGTTCTACCAATAATTTCAGTCAGAAATTGATCAAACATGGAATCTAGATGCATTGATAAATATTGGTGATTGGAATGCACAAAATGGAGACACAAGGAAGGAATAGTCGTTGGAAACACAGACTTGGTGACATAAAGCTGGAGATGCCCTCATGGCATTTCGAAAAACCAATGCTAACACCTTTTTTCTACAACACAAAAAAAGCAACTATACACATGGACTTCCCAGATGGAATGTACAGAAATTAAATTGACTTGACTAATCCGTGGGAAGACAAGATAGAGAAACTCAATATCAGTAGCTAAAACCAGACCAAGGTTTGACTGTGGAATAGATGATCAATTGCTCATATGTAAGTTCAGGATAAAGCTGAAGAAAATTAAAATAAGTCCATGAGAGCCACAATAGGACGTTGAGTCTACTGAATACAGGCAATATTTT
>NW_022103920.1:68329631-68331693 GCF_000313985.2 Echinops telfairi
CAGAGTGCTCCTTGAAGGTAAGGATGGCAAGACTTCATCTTACATTCTTTGGACATGTTGTCAAGAGAGACCAGTCCCAGGAGAAGGACATCGTGTTTGGTAGAACAGAGGGGCAGCTTAATTAAAAGACGAGAGTGATCAATGAGATGGTTGACAGTGGCTGCAACAGTGGGTTTAAGCTTACAAACACATGTGAGGATGTTGTCTGACCAGGCCGTGTTTCCTTCTCTTGTACAGAAGGTCACTCTGGGTCAGAACTCACTCAACGGCACCAAACGACTACAGTAATTCCATTTTTAAACTTCAAGTATCAGTGATTTAAAGATTTCAAAGGAACCAGATTCCATTTATATTTCAAAAAATATTATTTCTCTGTAAACAGAGATTGTTAACTCGAAAGATTTATGTTGATGATTTCAAGGATTCTAGGCAGAATCCTTGACACTTGGGAACAGAAGTTTGGCTAGAGATAAAAACATCAAAAATATAAAGCAAACATTTTAAGCATACATGGAAGAAAAATAAATATATTAGAAAAATAATTAAGCATATTAGAAAACATACAATATAAATACATAGGCTTAGGAACAATAATGTTTTCAATTAGAGTGTTGAATAAGAATTAATGTAATATTGGATATTTAGTGAATTCGCTGCTGTAAATTTTTATGTGGTTAAACGTTAGGTAAGGACTCAGAATAATTAGGAAGTGAAACATGTCAAAAGTGACTTTCGAACAGTTACTGCATTTGTAAAGTGTGTATTCCGGCTTTTTTGAGATTTACAGATCTGTGTGGCTCTTCCCCCTGCACTGACTTAGCATGATTACCATCATGCTAAGTAATCTGTGTGTATAAATTTTGAATTTAAGGGTACTTTATAAAGAGGACATGTTTTCTAAAGTTCCTCTGCAACAAATGAAATACAATTTTATGACAGCAATACTGATATGGCAAGGTCAAGGGACTGTCTAAAATGTGGCACACGCCCTGAAGCAGGACTAAGTAGAGATATCAACATGGAATTTAAAGACAACCCACATTAATAGTACAGTTAAAGTTAACAGTGTTAGGAATCAACATGCAACGATGTCAAAAGTAAGATAAATTAAGGAAAACATCAAGAAATTAAAGGCCAGAAGAGAACCAACTTTATTAAGTTCATAAACCACCACAACCAGTTCTAGTAAAGACTGTACAAACCTTAGGGATCAGAACAGTACATTTGGAATGCTCCTCCAGAGAAAGCTGAGGCTTTCTGCTCCCCGCGCCCGCCCCCCGCCCTACTCAGATGGGCAGTTCTGCTCTGCCCCACAGGGCCACGTGAAGTCAGAGCCGACTCCATGGCAGTTAATGTTTTTGTATGAGTCAAAAGTGACTCAGCGGCATTGCGTTTATGTCAAACAGACACGAGTGGCTACAGCAGATCAAGCTACCGCATGTATGAATATATACTCAATGTTGCTTCATATTTTGTATACTGTAAATAACAACTGTTTTGAATTATATTTTGTGTGGTAGTTATTAATCATTTGTCAATATGAGATGATTAAGAGTGAAGGGGTGGAGTCTCGCCTGTCAATCAGGTCATGGCCAATGAGGTCTCTCTGTGGGCATGGCCTTCTTCTGAGGATTCTGGGAACTTCTATATTTCTCCTTGGAGGCGGGAGACACTTTCTCTCTGCTGACTCCCTGGGAGACATTTCAGCTGACAAGGCACATGGAACTATGCTCCTTCCCTGAGCTGAAGAAGCCACGTGGAACCCCTGCCAGTGCTGAGGTGCTTACAACACCACTGGATCCACAAGAGTTCCCACCCACACGCCTGTGAGCTTCTTGCATTCTGTGTCATTGCATGTGTTCTGTGACTTCTTTAGCTTTTTCATTTCTCTAAAACTATTTGTATATTCGACTAATTCCTCTTTCATCCTTTGCTTGAGCTTCTGTGCCTGCGCCACAGCAGTCCATGCATAAAAGAAATCTAAAGCAGCCTTGAAGGACCAGAACCCTTGTTCTGAATAACCACATTATCTGATATCAATTCCTTTTCATGGCTTTTCCTG
>NW_022103920.1:68333213-68334654 GCF_000313985.2 Echinops telfairi
TTCACTTCCTTAGTTATAAATGTCTTATGTGACATCTTCCCCAGCCCCTCTAGAATAGAGCACCTGCTTCAGCAGATATCCTTTCTCCTGAAATATTTGTTCACCCAATTATTTTCTAGGCCAGTCATGAAGCTTCTGTCCTATGAATTGTATTGTAGATCAGATTATTATTCTTTCAATATTTAGATTTTGATTTGCAATCCAACTGGTATTACTTTTTGTGTATTATTTAGGGGAGAAATCTGTTTCCTTTTTTTCTGTTATTATGATTCTGTTGATTTATCATTTAATGACGATAATATTTTTCTGCTTGATTTGTACTGCCAATGTTTTCATACATTGTGTCCATAAATATGTACAGTAGAACCCAGGGATTTGACTGCATCAGTACTCAACATAATCGGGCTTTGGATTTCGATGTGAAATGTCAAGAAAATATTGCATTGGAGCTGAACAAAATATCGGAATCCGACCTGACACGTGATTTTTGTAAACAAAAGCAGCTCATGTTTCAGTCACTCAGCTTGAGTTGGCGTTATTAGTAAGCGTTTCAAAGTTTTGCAGTTGTGTTCCAAGCATTTTGCTGTAATTTTCTTAGTTTTTGTGGCTTTTGGTATTGTTTTTAGATCAAAAACATGCGTCCTAAGAGATAATTTTTTGAAAAGAATCATCACAGATCCAGATCCTCATCAATCTGAAGGTTTGGGCCATACTGTAGTTGTTAAACACTTTTTAAATGTTGTGTTTCTTATTTAAATTATATTATTTAACTCTGAACATTGTACTTTGAAATTTCTGTGTAATGTTTTGTATAAAAAGGCAAAGTTAGGGTAAAAACTTGGTGTTTGAGAACGGATTAATCCATTTTAAGTTATTTCTTAAGGGAAAAATTGATTCAGAACTCAACTGCATCGCATCCTGACCCTCCTTCTAGAAGAGATTAGCGTCGAGGTCCAGGGTTCTACTGTAGTTCTGTTTCTGGATTGTGTATTCTCTTCTATTTATCTAGTTGAATATCCTTGCCTCAATACTTCTATGTCTTAATTACTTCACTTCGGTTAATAAAAATTCTTAATATCTGGTAGAATATACTTTTCCATTTTCCAATTTTCAGAATATTGATTACTCTTGTAAAAATGTATTACTTGTTTGTATAAATGTATAAATGTGAGAGTTACCGCAAACATTCTAAGAGTACATGACTAAGTTATAATTTGGGCTCGATGCACAAGGTCAGCAGTTCAAAACCACCAGCTGCTCTTTCAGAGGAAGGGGCTTTCTACTCCTATAAACAAGTAGTTTCAGGAACCCACAGGGGCAGTTCTAGCCTATCTTATAGGGTCACTGTGCATGCGCATCAACTGGATGGCAGTGAGAACTAATTCATAACTCACCGCCATCCAATTGATGGTGACTCACAGAGACCTTTTAGGACAGGGTC
>NW_022103920.1:68342227-68345243 GCF_000313985.2 Echinops telfairi
TCACTGCATTTTCTGCATTTATTTGTTTCTCGGAAGTTTGAAACATTTAAAATATATTAAGATTGACTTTATATCTCAGAATATCTAAAGATTTCCTGAGTGCTCAGGAAGAATGCATAATCTACGGTTGTCAGAGGTAGTTTTCTTTTAGGTAAAATTTGATAATTGGGATTTTAAAATCTCTTTTCCCCTTATTTATATTTTTTGTTTGTTTTCCCTACCACTTATGAATATAGTGTATTTAAGTCTTACATAATATTTATATACTTGTCTACTACACTCCTGGATAATTTAATTCAATTTTTATGATTGTAATGATTCCAAGTCTAGCTTCAGGCCTTTTGGGTATTGGTCTGTTTAAAAAAAAAATTTTTTTTTTTAATTTACTCTTAGTCACAGTGCCAAGTTGTTTGCAGTCTCATCACTGTGATTGGTAAGTTTACCAATATTCCTTGGAAGACATCAAAATGTAAGTTTTGTCTATGTGGATCTAAATGCTGTCAAAAGCACTGCTACCCTGCCCTTTTCAATTTTGCAGCCACCTCCTCTGGAATTACAGGTATCATTAGGGCTAGACATACCAAAATATTGAGGCTATATTTTTATGTATCTTCTCTCAGATCTCTCGGATATCTGTGACAACTATTATGGAGCAAGACCGTGCTTTGGTGAAGATAGACAATAGAGTCAAATGGAACTGAGTTTTTAATTATTTCAAATGTATAACCTTGAGAAAATTTCTTAATCAAATGAAATGATTCCTGTTTGTTTGTTTTGTTGTTGGAACTTAGCTTTATTTTTTTTAATCATTTTATTGGGGGCTCGTACAATTCTTATCACGATCCATCCATCCATCCATTGTGTCAAGCACATATGGATTCCTTTGTTTATAAAATAAAGACAATATTAAATCCTTTGGAGGATTGCTATACAACTTTGAAATGGTAGATGTAATAGTTGAACATGGTATGTAGAGCCTGGCACATGACAATTGATAGATGGCTGGTGTTTGAAGTTGTTGAGTCCATTTTTGAATCACAGTGCACCCGCACGACCACAGAGAATTCCTCAAAGTTTCCTAGGCTGCCGCCTTTACAGAAGCAGTTTGTCAAGCCTTTCTCCCATGGAGACATTAGTTGGGCTTGAATAGCCAACCTTTAGGTAATCAGTCAAGTCCTTAATGACTGTACCACCAGCACTCTTGTTAATTTTGACAGTATTAATTATTTAAAACAAATGATGTGCTATTTGCATTTTAGAGATTTGGTCTCTATTTGGCACAGAATATAGTCTTTAGAAGTAAGAGCCCACTATGTATATTAACATATGCCATCGTAATTTTGTAAACAGTACATTTATTGATATCATACTTATATATGAGCGTGCACTTTTAGGAATTGGGCTACTAAATGCTATTTGAAGTGAAGAGCTTGTTACTGCAAAGAAAATCTTGAAGTTTTGACATAATCTGACTAGAACACGAAGGATGTTAGCTTTCGTTAAGAAAGGCAGTCACCGAAAGGTCTGTAAAATCAGTAAACACAGCCGAGTGACTGAACTCCACCACAGAACCCTTCTGATGTTGAATACTCCGATCAAATGCCATTTTGGTAATGGAGAAAAAGTGATTTTGATGACAGGAAAGGGCCTCAGTGGGGAAGAAATCAATTTTATTCATGGGAATAAAAAGGATCAATATGTAGATCACTATTTTAAAAATACACTGACGGCTCTTACAGACAATCAGAAGGCTGACCATGCTACTGAAAAATAATAATAAGCCCACAGATGGTTCACTCAAACCTGCAAAGATGTAAAATTTCGGCATTTTACTAACGAAGTTCAAAAACATCTCCAACCTGGCTTAAGGAATATAGTGAGTGATCACACTAAGTATTCAGATGTCCCATGTATCTGAAAACACAAAATATAAAAACACAGAGTTGTTTGTTTTTTCAAAATCCCTTAGCTTGAGGTAAGCCATTAGGAACACTTTATTCTGCTTGCTCAAAATGTCGTCTAGGTCACCTTCCATTCTCTTAGTAATGGGTATTAGGGTTTACATTGCTAATTGCATTTATATAACATCTTATTGCAAAGAACTGTATATGTAAGCACTAATTAAAAGACAACAACTCTACCAATTGGCTAGTGTGGTTTCTGAAACGGAACTCTATAAAGACACTGGCGTCACACACTTAAGAGCACAGCTCTCTCAGGCTCTATGTGTCAAAGGCATCTCTAAAGCACGCGCTTCTACTTCAACTGACAGCTTTCGGAGGAGGAATGAGAACGCCACACGGCAGCATAAGCAAGCACTGCCTTTTGGTTGGGTGATTCCAATAGTTTCAAGTCAGATGTTAAAAAATGTGAATTTAAACATCAATTCATGTATTTTTTTCAAAACTGTGGTCACACGTAAGTGTGAGTTAATCATAATAAAGAAGAGATGAGAAATACATTTTTGCTTAAAACATAACAGTAGATATTAGAGAAAGGAGGTTAACAGAGCCATTTGGGGATGACATCCCATACATTCGTTGCTCACTGTCAATGCATAGGGAGTTTAATTACAGAATTCAAAGCTGTATTTTCCCCCGCAGATGACCAAGCAAGTACCCAACTGAAGAAAGTCACTCTTATCTAACTATAACTTAGTAGAAACCAGTATTAAGTAAAATAATCTTTGTTTGAACATTTAGGACATTTAGACCCTTTGGACAAGTTTCAAGAGAAATATCCTGATTTTCAAACAAATTTCTTCTTAAAATTTTCATAAAGGAGATATTGTGAAATCTAATGTATATTTCTACATAAATATATCTATTACTTAAAGTGCCTTCAATATGGGCATTATTCAGTAAAATACAACTCAATGGTCAGATAAGTACACAGATATTTAAAATATATTTTCCAATGGAAAAAATTAGTACACTTGATCATTATTTTCTAATAGGATGTCAGAAAAGATAACTCACTTAAGAAGAATGATAAAGAAATAGAGTAAGTATGAGAA
>NW_022103920.1:68347136-68348943 GCF_000313985.2 Echinops telfairi
ACCAAGTCAAAACACTAGTTCGGGCGTCCTTGATGGAAGGAAATTGTCCTCACGTGAAAGGTGAACAAAAAGCTAGCTGAAGGGCCAGAGCAGGGCTCCCGGGCAGAGGGGGTGGGGTTTTCAGGAAAATTCTTATAGCACAGTAGCACTGAACAGGCCAAGATTAAGATTGGGAGGGGAAATGGCACATCGTTGCTGGCCTTTCACTCACCAATGCGAGTTTCTGTTCCTGAAAACTTTTTCTTGAATAGCCTCCATCATCCCCTTGAGCCCTTTGAGAAGATCCATCAAGAGGAGCCCTGGGGAATTCTGAACACACAGTCACTGTCTGCCTGGAATTCAACTGGCCCAGCAGATCCCTCAGAAGGCCCTAGTTTTTACTAAACCTTGATCAGAAGGCATCCTAAGGACACTCAGAAAAGAAGATGACTGAGACATGTTTGTCACAGCCACCCACTGATCAGAGAGAGAGATGGTCACACAAGTTTCTTTTTAAAAATAAACTTGTGTCTGTATGCACCGGGGCCCTCCTAGCAAGACTGCTTGCCTTAACTTTGACTGAACAATCCTAGAACACAGCAAATGCTCCTTGGTGGCGAGCTCCTTCCCAAGGGGGTCAGTGCTTGATGACTCGCCTCTGGACCGGAGTCACATGGGCAGACAGGCCTGGTCTGCCTCTGAGAGGATGCAGTCTTGCAAGCCCAAGGAGAGCCGTTCTCCTCCACACATGGAGTCACCAAGAATCCACACGGATGTGGTGGAAACGAACAAAACAACAACCCCAAACAGAAGAAAACAAGAAAACCACACTCACTGCCGTCAGATCAATTCCATAGCAACCCTATCGGATTTGATGTAAAACGTTGCCTGTAGGTTCCGCGACTACCTCTCAATGGGAGTAGAAAACAACTTCTCCTGAGGAGTAGCTGCTGATTTAGAGCAGCTGACTTTGTGGTTAGAAGCTAAACGCATAACCACTAGGTCCCCAGGCTCCAATAGTACAACAACAGAGCATAATAATTGTAGTAAACATACTAATTCCTACATTTAATACACTTTACACACAGGACGGCACTTTTCTTACTCTCTACTCTTTGTTGTAGACCTCTCCATCTTCCCTCTCTGCACTGTTCAGTCCTGCTTTCATTCCGCTCTATGTGCGCTCCAGACATTTCCCCGAAATTTGTAATCCACCTTTTGAGTATTACTCCTTAAGCTAGTTTACTGCATAGGTTAACATATTTGAGGTTTTTATATATATTATTGAATAACATAATAAAATAATGTATACTTATTCCTCTAATGCATACACATCTGTTTCCTAACACTGGGTTTCAATGAATGACTTTTGTGTACAGATTGGAAGTACATTAACATCCGTGTCCTGTGGCTTTTCTATTTTGTTGCATTGTTCTCTGTGCTTAGTTTACCAGGCATATTCCATCTTACATGAATTGGGTCTAGCTCTCTACTGGTGTGCAGAACCTAGTTCTAAGTGAAAAGTTGAGATCCAGTGTAAGGCACCAGTCCAAGGACCCCTCTCACTTTCAGTGGCAATCTGGGTGCAGCACTTGCAGGCTGTGAATGGAGCCCATGGGTCTGTGCTGTGCGGTCCACGCTGAGTACAACAGGGTCCGGATGTTCTGGACTTATTCAACTGGAAGCATTTTAACGTTTGCTGTTTTTAGAACAGCATGAATATACCAATTTAGAGGAATACTTTCTTTTGTTCCTCTAAATCTTCTACTCCCATTGAAAGTGAGCCTTAAGTCGAAAATAATTCTCGTCAGTTGTATACTTTTTTTTT
>NW_022103920.1:68349993-68354139 GCF_000313985.2 Echinops telfairi
TTTCATAGCCTAACCAAGTTCCTTCTTAGTTTAAAGAAAGGACAAGCACTTCTGTCCCATCCTCCCTTCTTCCCACCATGGCGCGAGTCTCCACTAATCTGATTATACTCATTCCTATCAGGGCACTTTTAACTCAGTAACATGAAGCAGAGCCTCCTTTAATTAGCTTATCAATTCTTTCACGATTTGGGCTCACCCACCAAGACTCAGCTCCAACTTTTAAACACACATTCTGCAAAGTGTAGCATGGCAAAATATTTGTCCTCCCCAAACGCCTCAAGTTTTCTCACACATCTATGCTTTCCCACAGTTGTGTTTTCAGCCAAAAATATACAGACTTTTTATTTCTCTGAGAAGTTTCATGATTTGTCACATAAACCATGTTCTTTCAGAAGTCTGCGGGGACCCCGCGTGATGAATTTTACTCTCCTCCCGCTACTCCTCAGCATGCTTGGCTTCTTTTCAGGTCACCTTACTTACTGTACGACAGCAGAAGGATTTCATGACAGGTGTGCCAAGCCCCAACGAGCTCGGAGCTGTGGATGACCAGGAGCGTCTTTAGCAGCATAGGCGTTCCCGGTACATGGCAGCCTGCCTCGTACACCTGTAGAATGACTGCAGCAAGGCTCTTACGTCCCAGACTTTAGAAGTCCTTGCTAATTTGAAATGTTTATGAGGTCTGGAATTTTCCAAAAGGTTGCATACAATCAATTGGAATATAGTCTATGGCCATCTTCTGCATCATATCCTAGAAAAACCTACAATAACTATCCAGAAAACGCTCTGCCTACCTTTTTTGTTTAAAAAATTTGATAAAGTTCTAAATGAAAGTTGGAATTTTGGGTCTGTCTAAAAAATATTAGGCAGCCATTCTGTGCCAGAATGCCAGTTCTATCATCATCTCAACAATAGTTTCTATCCATGGGAAGTTTTAATGTAACATGACAAATTAGAACACTTAATATATATGTATACTTAAACATATATAGTGAAATAATATTAAAATCCAGTGGTTTGGGGCACTGTAGCTCCTTCACAATGTTAGTCTACTACTGCTTTTGCAGGAGGAGTCCTATTTTCTCAATCTAACAGGAAATTATCTGCAAAGACAAAGCACATTTCTAAAAGTTCTTCTCATCACCACGCTGGCGCTCTGGTAACACAGTAGATTATACGTTGGGCAAGGTTAGTAGTTTGCAAAAGCGCTGTCCCAAGGGAGAAAGATGAAGTTGCCTGTCCTATGAGGTGATACAGTCTTGGAAACCCAAAAGGCCAGTTCCCCTCTCTCTTTTACGTCCACATGAATTTATAACCAAATTGCCACCCTACATTTTGGGCGGCTTTCTTTACATTGAGTTGTGATCCTTACTAAAGGCTGCGATCCTTGATCTTCATCAGCAAGTTCATCAAGCCCTCCTCTCTTTTTCGCAAACAAGGTTGTGCCTTCTACATATTGCAGGTTGTTAATAAGCCTCCCTCCAATCCATGCGTTGCACTGTGTGAATCTTCTTCACACAGTTCTTTTTTTTTTAAAATCAATTTATTGGGGCTCATACAATTCATCACAATACATAGATCAATTGTCTTCACACAGTTCTTTAAACTTGAAAAGCAAGGAGTTTCTCTGAGGACTTACAGTGTGCCTGCCCCACGCCAGGGTACTTTCCATCGCTTCATATGCGTGTGACAGTTGGATGCTGTATAAGGAAGACCTAAGAGGAATCTTATTAATGGACTTAAAATCTCCACATCATTTTATGAAACTTGTTAAATTGGAAGAGAAGGATAAAAACCATCATAAAAATCCTATGGCTTTTCATACCATTTTGTTGCTTCAAAATCAGGTGCTTCTCTGATATGAAATTTCAGACTGAGAACCACAGTTAAGCAACATCTTTTGCTTCCCTACATAGATTCCTGGTGAGATATCATAGAAGAATCCCATTTAATAACTAATGGAGTGGTAAGTACCGAGAGTTTAGAAGTTCAAAGAGTTCTCTTCTCAATATACTTAATTGTCATTCCACAGCAATATTCATTGATTTTATAAAGCCCACGTGAAATATAATTTCTGGCTGTAATGAGTAACTAGTTCTTAGCTTTCTAAGGAAGAAATGAAAACTATAACTTTCTTAGTATGACATACTTAGTGTAGTTCTTACATCACACGAGTTTAAAATGCACATTTCAAATTTACTTTTAAATGATGAGCAATCATATTACAATAAGAAGTGCCCTGGTCAGGTAGTGGTCTAAGCACTGCGCTGCTAACCACAAGGTCAGCAGTTCAGGCTCCTCGGCCGTGTGCAGTCACAAAGATTTAGTCTCAGAAAGTTACTACGCAGCTCTACTCTGTTCTGCCGTGTCACTGCGAGTCAGAATCGACTTGATGGCAGTGAGTTTGGTTTTTGGTTTATGTTACAATAACTAAGTTTCTTAAGTTTGGTCAAATACTTAAATAACCTTCCCTTTCTTCACAAGAAATCGCTAGCTCATACTGTTCCAATCAATAGCATCTGTCAAGATGAAAAAGAGATGCCAATTTTGGGTGTATAATGAGTGAAAGGGTTTTCTGTTATGGATTTGGATTGTTATATACCTCTTGTGTGAGAATTAATAGAACAAGACGCAAGTATTCATTTCTTAAGGTCATATCCATGTGCTTTGAATTAGTTAAACATACTTCATGAGGGTGTTTTGATAATTAGGGACATGGAATGCAAATCAGTTGGTCAATTATGCCTAAGTAATAGAATTACTTATCCTTAATCAAAAGAGGGGGAGCAGAGGGATAAAGAGAGTAAAGGTTTTGTACTTAGTTAAATTTTTCATTACTGAATTACTGAATTCAACTTAAGGAAATAATGGTAATAATGAACATTTAATTGAGAGATGCATTAAATTCTTAGCATCTAACCTATTTTAACTCATTAATTTCTAACAAAAAATTGTATGAGTAAGCTGTTTTACTATTTTCATTTCACAGTTGAGAAAACTTAGTCACAGAGGATTTAAGTAACTTGTCCAAGAAAGGCCAAGTTAGATTTACATATGTCAATGCATAGGTTCTAAATAATGAATCTTCAGCAAAAAAACAGCAATGGAGATACCAACAACAACAGTCCCTGAATCATAAAACATTTCAAAAGGAATCATTTCAGATAGTAGGTTTGCTTCATATGAGCATTCTGTTTAATTTTTCCTTTTTATGCAAATACAGTAGTTGTTTTCCCTGGTCTGCTGGGAATTAAAACAATGGGATTTGAAGGTATAGTTAGAGATAATAAAGTTTGCAATTTAGTGTCATGCTTTATCTGACATCTGGAAGCAAAGTGTTAATTCGCAGCGAGGGCAATAATAAGAGTTTACTTATGGAGAAATTCAGAGTTGCTTCCTCAGGAAATGTGTTTAGAGAGACAACAGAGGAAGGAATTAGTGATAAATCAAAGGCTTAATGGCATTCTATTATACGTAGCACAGTGTTGGGAAATAAATATACAAATAATCAGGCAAGATCTTTAGCCAAGAGAAGTGGTGGGCTAGAAGGGATAGTGGGTAACAGTAAAGTGTAAATATCTTAATTCAGTAAAAAATGAAGCAGTGTAGCAAGGAGAGGGGCAGCGCTAAGAAAACTACTCAAATAAGAGGACAAGAGATGAGAAATGTGGCATTCCATGATTCCTTCAGTGGCTTTGGGCTTTGGCAAGAGAAGGCAACACTCAGCCAACAGAAGATTTTAAGCAGCAAAATTAAATGATCAAATGGAGAATTACTGATGGAATACCTATCGTGCCAGTGAGGAAGAATTGCTCCTGTGATACCAATCTCACCACTAAGCTGTCCAATTAGTGTAATTTTTTAAACTAGCCTCGCCTGCACTATTGCAGCCTTTCTCTAAGCTACACTATCATGTCCCTTTACAACAGATAAAAGGAGAAAACAACCTAAATGTTCATAAATGGAAGCTTAAATAAACAATCTATGATACATACACACACGGAATATAACATGGGATTAAAGAATAACAATGGATCCACAAAACACTTCACAATGGAGGTGCAGAACACTGCTGAGTGAACTACTTCAATCATAAAAGACCAAATATTGTATGAGATTGCTATTATGAAAAGTCAAGAAAAGGTCTCC
>NW_022103920.1:68354601-68355646 GCF_000313985.2 Echinops telfairi
TGCCCCTACTGGTTTCCGAGACTGTAACTCTTTACAGGAGTAGAAAGCCCCATCTTTCTCCGGCAAAGCAGCTGGTGGTTTTGCACTGCTGACTTTGTAGACAAGTGAGAAGATTACTACTGGAAAATTAAGATAGAGACTCAAGTTAGGTAGTGATGAAAAGCTCGCAAAACTGGAAACTTGGAAGACAGAAAATGCAAAAAGATTTCCAGGCAAAATTAAGTGTATCTCCCCCCTCCCCCTAATAAGATGGCAGAGGAAGAGAAATGAACAAAGAAGGCAGGATTCCATTTACAATGGGAATTTAGAGGACTGCAATATGCATTAAAATGGAATATAAAACAATTTTTTAATAACCATTTTTATGGTAAAAACAGTACTAAATGACCTCTGGTAGAAAGAAAATCAAATATTTGGCTAGTAAACCCTTGCGACCACTGTGAACAGAGTTAAGTAAAGACTGGACTTCTCCGACAAAATGACTCCGACAATGTAAAGGCATTGTTTCAGGAGAGCCACACGAGCAGACCAATGTACAAAGCGTTCTAAGAATAGCTATGATTCTGCATTTTGAGGTACTGAGGGATTTCCAATGAGACACGTTTGTTGTTGGATGTCATCGAGTCTGACTCCCGAAACCCTATGTAAAACAGACCGAAATAGCACCTGGTCCTGCCCCCTCCCCACAATTGTTCTCAGGTTGGAACACTGTGTCCACTCCATCTTGTCAGGGTTTTTTTTCCCTCTCTTTCATTGCTCTACTTTGCCACCTCTGATGTCCTTATCCAGGGACTGGCCTTTCTTAATAACACGCCCATAGTTCGTGAGATGAAGTCTTGGCATCCTTGCCTCTATGGGGCATTCTGGCTGTGCTTCTTCCAAGACCGATGATGTGTTTATTTTGGCGTCTAAGGCACTTTCAGTATTCTTTTCCAGCACCACAATTCAAATGCATTGATTTGATGTCCAACATTCACATGCATATGAAGTGGTTGAAAATACCGCGGGTTCACTCACAGGCACCTCGTTTCTCAAAGTAACAACC
>NW_022103920.1:68356323-68399679 GCF_000313985.2 Echinops telfairi
AAAAAAAAAAATGCTGCCAGCTTACAGTTAAAGAACTGGGCAAATTCCAGATAGGAAAGGGAAAAAATGCATCTATGGTCTCGTCTCTACTTTTTATTAACAGAACCACACTGAGAAAGCTGCTCAGGCATTTCTTATAGAAAATGAAAGGTATCTTAGTGACAAATCGAAGAGCCTGAAAAAGCAGCAAAGCGCAATGAGCATACCTAGAGAATGACAACAATGAAGAAACATTTCCAGGACCAGATGGAGAGAGAACTCATTGGAATTCAGAATTGACAGAACTGACTGGTGAAGGAGCTCTGGTGGCCGGGTGGTTACTCATCGGGCTGCTATGTGCAAGGACAGCAGTTCAAAATCACCAGCCTCTTCTTGGGAGAAAGATGAGGCTTTCGACACCCGTCGAGAATTACTGTCTTGGAAAGTCACAGGAGTAGGTCTCTCTTGTTTTACAAGGTTGCTATGAGTTGGGAGCAACTTGATGGCAGTGACTAGCGGCTGTAAATACTTTTTACTTGCCTTATTTTCCTTCCCTCCCTCCCCATCCCCTTCTTCTCTTCTGTAATTCTTTTTTTTTTGAAGAGGAGAGTTTATTATAGTTTTCCAGTCCCTGATACATTATTGTGTGTTTTATATGTAGAGGAAATTAGTGGGAGATATTCTTTATTCTGTATTTACAGGTCTGAATAAAAAAATAGTCATCCTCCACTTGCTAGGCATAGAAAACCTCACCCTTTGAACTGGGTTAGGAGACAGTGAACTCTAAGCGTAGCACTAAAATTGCATGAGCTGTCTGTCAAGGTGGCTGAGTTAGGGGAGAATTTTGCATCTGTGAAAAGTGTCAGCAAGGAGTTGCTGGTGTTGCTGGTGCGTCCAGTTGGTTCTGACTCCCAGGGACCCGAAGTACAAGAGAATGAAACGCTGCGGAGTCCCAAGCCATCTTCACAATTGTTACTATGTTTGCGCCCATGATGCAGCCGAGGTGTCAGCCCATCTCTTTGAACAGCTCCCTATTCTTTGCTGCCCCTCTGCCATGCATGATGTCCTTTTCAATACACTCTCCTGAGAAAACGTCTAACATATGTGAGATGAAGACGTCTTGCCAGCCTCGCTTCTAGGGAACAGAGCTGTGTTAAGTACGGACCCAGTTTTTTGCATTAGGGTTGGAGTTTACTTGCCTACCATTAATTCTGGCCTATCCTTGTGTCTTTCACTGACTAATCCCAACACAGGGTCACCAAGTGCAAAGGTAGCAGTGTGTGAGTTAGTTTGGTTTGTTTGTCCTCATGATGCAGCGCCCGCAGATCACCTATGAAGAAGCTGATCTGCTCTACTGGAGGATGGCGACCACGTGAAGAAACGCCAGTGTGTTCCAGCTGAAGGCCAGCACTAACTGTCCTTCATGTGAGCCAGGTCATCTTGACCCTCGAGCTCAGCGGTTCTCAACCTGTGGGTCGCGACCCCTTTGGGCATCAAATGACCCTTTCAGAGGTATCGCCTAAGACCACATTTCTGATGTCCTTAGGAACCAAGACACCGCTCCTCTGTCTGTCTCCAGGCAGGTCTGCCCACCTGCAGATACGCCCACCTATGAGTACCTGGCATGAAGACTGGTACCCATGCTACACCATGCTTCAAGACAACATTTCATTTATTCGTCATTAGAAATAAATATTTCACATTATTTAAGTACATATTGTTTTTGTGATTGATCACTATGCTTTAATTACGGTCAATTTATAACAATGAAAATACATCCTGCATATCAGATATTTATGATGATTCATAACAGTAGCAAAATTACAGTTATTAAGTAGCAACGAAAATAATGTTATGGTTTGGGGTCACCACCACATGAGGAACTGCATGAAAGGGTCGCGGCATGAGGAAGGTGGAGAACCACTGCTCTAGCTGCAACCTAACCTCCACAAGTGAACCCAGGTGAATTCTGAATCGGGACGGAGAAGCAGGCGAGAGCTCAACTGTTGTTAAGTGACTTGGGGCTTGCTATTCACCCACAGTTAAACCCTAAATGGCCTGAGAGACAGGACGAAAATCAGAAAGCAGAATTATTGAAACCATGGGAAATTAGAGTCTGATGGAGAAGGTAGAAAGGTAAACAGAAAGAATCAAAGAAGATAGTTCAGGTAAGGAATGAGATGATTCTGTTAGGTTTAATCATTAAATTGCCAAATATGGTTGGTGTATGTTTTCTCTCCATAATGGTTTTTTTCTGCCCTGCTTTGTCTTAGGGCATCTCATCCCTTATGACAAAGGACGAGGCCATTTGGTTTTACATTTGCCATGTGACATGTAACTAACATTCCAAAAGATAATTTGTATAATGACATCAGAAGGTATTAAATTACTATTACTTAAACTTCCAGCTGAGGCCTTTGTTATGTATATCTTTCTTTTGATAACTTCAAAACTATAAAATTGTGGTAGTTATATAATCGTTTGTCAATTTGAGAGAATAAGAGTGAAGGGGTAGAGTATAGCCTGTCAATCAGGTCATAGCCAATGAGGCCTCTGTGTGGGCATGGCCTTCTCCTAAGGATTCTGGGAACTCCTGTCTTCCTCCTTGGAGGTGGGAGACACTCTGTCTCTTGGTTCATTCCCTGCAAGACATCCCTGTGGAGAAGACACATGGAAAGAGGCTGACGGATGCAGAGCTGAGCCACATGGCGACGCCTGCCAGCACAGAGATGCTTCTACCGCCACCGGTCCACAAGACCTTCCACCCACTGGCTTGTGATCTTCCTGCATTCAGCATGATTGCATGTTTCGTGAGTCTGAAGAGCAATTTACAGATTGGTATCAGACGTATGGACTAATATTGGACTTATGGATTTGATCTGGACTGGGCTGGGATATTTTCTCAATATTCAATTGCTCTTATATATAAACCTCTTTCTTATACACATATGAGTGAGTCTCCCTGGATTTGTTTGTCTAGTCTACTAGGAGTAACACAAAAATATTTTATACAATTGTATTCGTTTCTAAACTATTCTTAGAAAAAAAAAAAGAGAACCATTGATTCCCTCCCGGTGGTTTCCTTCAACATAAAATTTTATTTCAAAATGATGACCTGTGGTTAGCAACCAAGTCTTACTCTTCCATATATATAGATAAAATGTAAGGAATGAGATAAATCTTCTCCATTTAATAATTAAAGTTGATACAGATATCAACATCTTACAGTGACCCTGGTAGTGCTGCCCCTGTGAGTTCCCTGAGGCTATAAATCTTTACCAGAAAGTATAAATCTTTCCCAGGGAGCGGCTGATGGTTTTGAATTGACTAAAAGGCAGTGAATTTGGTGTTTTGTTTTGTTTGGCTGTTTAAAAATATCAATTTCAGATTCTGTAAGTCCCAAATAAACCAACATTGAAAAAGAACCACCACCACCCCTAAATTCTAAAAGGATATAGTAATTTTCCTCTTTACAATAAATTGAATAGAGTCTCAACCCAATTATTAGAAAAAAAACTCCTACCAACAGTGTTAAATGATACTAATTGTAAAATAAGAGACCTTAGATTTAAGCATAATATCCCATTTAATTATATTCCAAACACATTAACTGACTTAACATTGCACAGAAAGGAAAATTCTTAGTTGACTTATTGCCTGGATTATGGAAAGACAATTCAATTACAGGACATACCCTTGCATTTAAAAGATCAGCTTTTCCACGTAATGGCTCTGTAATGTGTGTCAAGAAGTAGATTCCAGTTCCAGGGGGGGATCATGCATTTGAAATTGGTCTCATCTAACTTGACAGGCATTTGAATTGATTGGAACTCAAAGGTTCTCACCAATGTTTGAGGAGTAAAATCTTTAACAAGGTTACATTCCACTTTTAACTTTAACAAAATTTAGCATAACTTTTAGTCTCTCTCTCTCTCTCTCACAGATAGTGAGATGCTCTTCCACAACACACAAAAAGAGATAAGAAAAAATAGAACAAAACACATACCCACACGGGGAAAAAAAAAAAAACATATATAAAAACGCCAAAACAAAAAAAAGAGACCCCACAGCGTAAAAAAACAAAAAACGCATATCAAAGAGATACACGATATCAGAAAAAAACCAAAAAAAATAAAGAATAAGAAGAAGAATTCTGCATCAGAATTGCAGGAAGGTTTAACAACCTACTAATAGCAAGACCTTGCTTGCTGAAAGTGAGGAGGACTTGAGGCACTTGTTGATGAAGAACAAGGATTGCAGTCTCTATACGGATTACAACTCAATCCTCATAACTAATTCCAATAGGTAACATCATAATAAATGGAGAAAAGATTGAATTTGTCCAGGATTTTGTCTTGCTGGGATTCACAAGCAATGCTCACAGAAACAGCAGTCAAGAAATCAAAAGACATGTTGCATGTTGCATTAGGTCAATCTGCTGAACAAGACCTCTCTAAAGTATTGAAAAGCAAGGGTATAACTTCAAGGACTACGGCACACCAGAACCAAGCTATGCCATTTTCAGTTACATCAGATGAATGTGGGAAAAGTTGGACATTGAATAAAGAAGACAAGAAGAATTGATACATCTGAATTGTGGTGCTGGTGAAGAACACCATGGATGACTAAGAGGACAAACGGACCTGCCTTGGAAGAAGTAAGACCAGAGTGCTCCTTAGAGGTAATATTTTGTCAGGAGAGACCAGTTTCTAGAGAGGGACATCATGCTTGGTAAAGTGGAAGAGCAGCCCAAAAGAGGACGGTCCTAAAGGAGATGGATTGACACGGTGTCTGCAACAATGGGCTTCACCACAGGAACAGTGGTGGGGACAGCCCTGGACCGGGAAGTGTGTTGTCCTGTCATGCACAGGGTCACTATGGGTTGGAAAAGACTCGATGACACCGAACACCACCACCACCACCAACATTTATGAATGTGTCATTAAATATTACATTTTTGAAAAGATAAAACTTATGCAAAATAAAGCAATTAAAAAACTTCGGGTGTCTTTGGATTCTCCAGCCTTCTGAAGTCTGTTTTCCATTAAAATTAAAATTGGATGACTTAAATTCTATTGGTATATCCAGGAACTTCATAAGTGGGGACAGACTCTCCCTCTATTTTTCCTAAGGATTTTCATTGAGTT
Organism: Echinops telfairi; assembly: GCF_000313985.2. Classification (NCBI taxonomy): domain Eukaryota; kingdom Metazoa; phylum Chordata; class Mammalia; order Afrosoricida; family Tenrecidae; genus Echinops; species Echinops telfairi. Next base: position 68,361,450 of record NW_022103920.1, read on the forward strand.
AATATTTTTCTGATATATCTGATCTACCTTCATTGTCCAATATTAAATAGGCATTTCTAGGGTGATCATATTGCTTACTGTTCAAACCAAGACACTTTTGAGAGCAAGAAGAGGGTGTTAATCACCACCTACAAGAAACATCTAATACTGTCCTGAAGAAATGCTAATAACAAATAATAATGCTCTCCCGAATCATGAAGTCGTTAACAGATTGGATTGTATCTCTCAAAAGTGTGCCAACTTGGCTGGACAGTACTTTTCTGGCCTGGCAGTCAAATAATGGTATAATGTTGATGTTATGTACCAATGCCCCATAATTTAATCCCATCACAGTCCTGATCCAATGTAAAAGGAGTTTCTCTGGGGTCTGGCCCCCAATATCTTTTATTTCACAAGAGATGTGAGGAGAGAGGAGTGAGCAGAGCTCAGAGGGAACATCTATCAACAAGCACCAAGAAAGAACAGTGGGAAGGGAGTGCGCTTAGCTTCAAGGGACATTTGAATCAAAGCACACACAGGTCACCAAAGAATGCTGGGCCCACAGGTGCTGAAAGGAGACAAGAGCCTTCCCCCAGAGCCAACACTGAGAAAAGCCTTCCCCTAGACCTGGCACTCTGGATTCAGACTTCTAATCTCCAGAATTTCTAATCTCCACATTTCTGCTTATTAAAGCCATTCATCTGTGGTATGTTACAGCAGTAAGAGATAACTAGACAGACTATCATCTTTTCTAAAAGGCATTTCCATTTGGTTGTAGCTCCTCTTTTTGCTTCTTCTTGACTTTCACTTCTCTTCCTAGTGTATTCTGACATTTTCTTTCACCATTTCTAATTTGTTTCTATCTCTCTCATACTACCAGGGTATAACTTTAAAATTATTTTACAACTAATTTGTTTTGAAGAACAACTCATTATTTTGTTCCAGCTATTTTCCAGGTGACATAGAGTATACTTTGTTTTCCTCAGCCAAAATGCCCCAATAAAACATTTTTCTAAACTGGAAAACACAGGCCCTTACAGCCATTCCTCTACAGTATCAAAGTCATTACAATCAGCTTTCACCTTTTAAAATAAGCACAACATTTATATACCATCCTATTCCTCCTTTAATGGACAAATTACTGCTACCTGGCATGAAACTCCGAAGATCTCTTTCATTGGGTTTACATATCCATCTATAGATCACATTGCTAAAAGTCTGTCTTCTGACGAGTTGTCCTTGGAAACGTGGGGGATCTAGCCAATACAGAAAGCTGGAAGTTTCTGAGAATCACCCATCTCCCTTTAGCCAGCCTCTGTGAACCAACGGAACACTGGTACGATTGCATGAGTGTAAAGCCGTGTTCTCTGCTTCTGGAGCCACAATCTTTGAGAGGTGTCAATCACCTGCCAAAGAATCTCCCCTAATTAGAGTGAGTCTGCAAATTCACCTGAAATCACACTCTTCTTTGATTTTTCTTTGTACAGAAAATAATGTATCTGAGGCTTCTATACTTAGACAGGTCTACTTCCAAAGCTAGCCCTTGGCTGACTACCTAAATGTACAGAGGGTTTACTGGATGATGAGATCTGTTCACTATGTTTAAACTGCTCCTATTAAAATTACGTGGTTAAAGTAAAAATCTGTTTTCTCCTGGGAGTCAGAACTTTTGTGCAAGGATTATTGTGCCTATATGACTGTTCTCCAATAAAAAAAATCCTGGAACCTAGGCTTAGATAGAGTTTTCTGGTGGGCAACACTTCACATGCGTAGTCGCAATTCATTGGGAAAGACATTAAGTATGCCTGTGCGACTCCACTGGGAAAGGATTCTTGGCAGCTTGTGCCTCGTTTCCTTTGGACTTTTCCTACGTGTATTTTACTTATGTTGATATTAATGTGTACCTATTAGCAGTAATACACAAGACCTGGGAGAAGGACTACATGCGAGTCCTCTGAGTCCTAAAAACAACAAATTTCCAAGCCAAGGGATGGCCTTAGAGATCCTTGATACATTACCTCTTCTTCACATTGCTTGAGTCTCTTCATACGCTCTCCCAGGAGTAAGTCTTTTACCAAATTTCCTGCATACTTAATTTTGCCTACACAGTGTTTCATTCCGTTGTGCATAAGGTCTCTGTGGGGCAGAACCAAGTCAATGGCATCTAACAAAAAGTTTTAACCTGACCTATGCTTCAAGGAACACCAATGATTATTCTAAGTTAGCCAAATTATTGAGCTTAACTAAGAGCTTTCTAAGGAGCCCCGATGACCCAAAATGCAAGCACTCGCTTCTCATCCACCAGAAGCTCTGTGGTAAACAGATGTAATAATGTGTTCTCATAAAGTTCACAGCCTGAAAAACCCTAGAGGGCAGTTTTCTCTGTCACATGGAGTTGCATGAGTTGAAGTCAGCAGTAAGGCACACAACCGCATGAACCACTTATAACCATGAGTGTTGTCTGTGAGACAGATTATCAAAACCAGCAAAGAACAGAGTGCCCTGGGAAGACTGGCTGGTGTCAGAATAGGCTAAACGAAGGGTAAAGGGTGGAGACATGCCTGATCTCTGCTTGGTGGCAATGGGCCTTTGGTTCGTATGGGTATAAATTATTCTTCTCCCTTGTCCCCAAGAACAACAGATGTGGCCCCCACACCTTTTACCTACTTTTATGGAATAAACATATCAACAGGTAAAGCTATTATTTCTCAAAATACCTTATACATGACTGAAAGACGTATTTCCATCTCTTAACCCTTCCCCTACAAATTCTTTGATTTACGCCAAACCAAATTGGCAGTTTGGGGATCCTTGAGAGCCTCCAATTACGTTTCTTGTAAATGTTCTTTGAGTTGGTGAACTAAGAAAACTTTGAAGGGGGAAGAGTCGGGCTGTCAGATAGATGGAGTAGTTTTCCCCATTGCATTCTCATAGGGTGGGCCTGGAGGAATTAGCATTGGTGTGAGAAAAAAGAGTCCTCAGTACAACTTTTCAGGTTGGCTTTTTTTTTTTCTCCTCTCACCAATAAAGTTTTCAGTTTTCTTAAAACTTATTCATAAGTTGTCCTGTGTACTTAAGGAAAATCTATCTATCCATGGTACGAACCCCCAAAATATCTACAATAATTTTGTGAGCTGAACCCTGCCAGGAAATTTGGACTGGCCCAGCCGACTGTTTTTTTATTTTTCCTTAAGGCAGCTGAAATGAGACAAAGATGGATGTGCAGCTGGGAAAACTTGCGTGCAGCTATCCCCTGCACTGCTGGCGTAGACAGGATTAAACATGTTTTGTTTGTAATAAATCCATGCTCGCTGACCTGGAACGCCACTAGCAACACTTTGTTATGCACACTCTCTCTATATAAGTCTACCTCTCTCCTCACTGAGGGGTGTGTGTGTTTTCTTATATTTAGGTTCCTGGTGGTGAAGTTGGTTAAGCACTTAGTTGATAACCAATAAATCAGTGGATTAAATTTATCAGCCGCTCCATGGGAAGAGATGTGGCAATCTGAGAAACCAATGAGGAATTTTTACTCTGATTTTAAGCTCTCCATGAGTTCAAACTTATTACATATGTGGGAAGAGATCATGGAAAAGCTTGATATCAGCAGCTAAAATGAGGTTGGGGTGACTGTGGAACAGCTCATCAATTACACATATGTTAAGTTCAGGCTGAAGCTGAAGAAAATCGAATGAGTCCACAAAAGCCAAAATATGATTTTGAGTCATCCCACCTAAATTTCAAGAACATCTCAAGAACAGAATTGATGCCCTGAACCCTAATGACAGAGACCTGAGAATGAGCTACACGAAGGCATCAATGACATCAATCATAAAGAAGTGAAGAGGTCATTAAAAAGACAGAAAAGTGGATGTCAAAGTGGATGTCACAAGAGACTCTGAAACTTGCTCGTAATTGAAGAGTAGCTAAGTCAAATGGAAGAAATGATGAAATAAAAGACCTGCACAGAAAATTTCCAAGTACAACTTGAGAAGACAAAGTAAAGATTATAATGAAAGATGTAAACATCTAAAGCTAGAAAACCAACAAGGAAGGACACATTCTCCATAGCTGAAACGGAAATAACTCAAGAAAATATTCAAGCCTTGAGGTGCATTACGGAAAGTTTCTATTGGCAAAATATTGAGTAATGTGTGAAGTAGCAAAATAATATGGAAACAATGAACAGACTCACTGTAGTACACTGAACTAGTCAACCATTTCAAAAGGCAGCATATGAGCAAGAACCAGTGGTACTGAAAGAAGTTGTTCAAGCTACAATGAAAGAATCAGGACAAAACAAGGGTACAGGAATTGATGGAATACCAATGGAAATATCTCAACCAGCTCATGAAGCATTGGAAGCACTCACTCGTCTGTGCCACAAAATTTGGAAGAAAGCTACTTGGCCAATTGACTGTAGAGAACCATATTTGCACCCATTTCAAAGAAAGGTGACCCAACAGAATGCACAAATTATAAACTGATATCATTGATACCACATGCAAGTAAAACGTTACTGAAGATCAGTCAAGAACAGTTCCAGCAGTACATTAACAGGGAGATGCCAGCCGTTCAGGCTGGATTCAGAAAAGGATGAGGAACAAGGGGTGTCAATGCTGATGTCAGACGACCATGGCTAAAATCAGAGATTACCAGAAAGATGTTTGCTGTATTTCATTGACTATGCACAAGCAATCAACTGTGTGGATCATAACAAACTATGCCTAGTTTTCAATAGAATGAGAATTCTAGAACACATAATTGTGTTCCTGTAGAACCTATACATGGATAAAGAGGCAGTTGTGCAAACAGAACAAGGGAATGCTGCATGGGTTAAAATCAGGAAAGGTGTGTGCCAGGATGAGATCCTCTCGCCATATGCTGAGCAATTAATCAGAGAAAGTGGATTGTATGAATTCAGCCTCAGGAGTGGAGGAAGGCTTATTAACAACGTGCATTATGCAGATGACACAACCTTGCTTGTGGAACTGGAGGAAGATTTAAAGCACTTGCTGATGAAGATCAAGGACTGCAGCCTTCAAGGTGGATACAACTCAAGTAAAGGAAACCAGTACCAGTGGATCCAGTCCTCCCTTTGCAAGAACAGAGTTAGCATTTCACTGGGTAAATTAGAAACAGATTGGCATGTAATGAATACACACATACACATGCTTGCATAATGTAATTTCTTTCTGTGTGAATTAAATGTGTGTGTATGTTTCTTCTTTTCACTTACATATAAGGAATCTTCAAAATCTTTTTGAAAAAAATCTATTATCTTTTAGTTCCAATTTTCCACAAACTTCAAGTTTTATAATCCAGTAAATCTCAGAATACCACAGGGGCAGTTCTACTTTATCCTCTAGCGCTACTGTGAATCAAGGGCAGTAAGCTTGAACATATGACTTGGTTTATACTATTCTGTTTGAAACATCGAATCTCTGAGTGAAAGTTCTTAATAGTCCATGAGTTAGTCTGGTAGACTAGAGAAACAAAATTCATAAACACTCATATTTATATAAGTGAGAGTTTTATATAAAGAGTAAGTATACATTAAGAAAGCATTCCAACCCAGTCCAAGCCCATAAGTACGATATTGTCCCATTTGTCCAACACCAATCTACAAAGTCCTCCTCAAACTCACAAAACACACACAATGACACCAAATGCAGGACAATCAGTGGCCAATAGGTAGAAAGTCTTTGGATCCAGTGTCAGTATTAGGGCTTCTCCAGCACCCAAGACTGCATCAGGGTAGATCCATGTGGCTTTTTCTCAGGGGTGTCTCAGAGGAAGAGAGCCTTGCCAGATGACCATCAGAGAGCAAGAAACCAAACAGGTGAGGCTCACCGTGCCATTTTATCTCTCTGCCCTTCAATTAATCCCACATGTGTTCATCAGCCAGGTTGGCACAATAAACCTTAACTATCACAGTCCTGTAGTTTTTAACCATGGTGACATGAGACACTGGAGAGTCACCATCTGGTCTTGGGTGTACACAAGCCATGTATTATTTAAATAATTTTAAATAACACAATCATTTCAATAACAAAATTAGTGCACTTTAGAGAGTAACCATATAATACACATCAATTATTTGATATTGAGATGATTTGCTCCACACCCAACCCCATGGCCATTGAGTCAAATCTGATTCACAGTGACTTTATATAGAGTTTCTGATGCTTTATCTTTATAGGAACAGGCAGCCTCTTTCCCTCCACCCGTCTTTAAAGAGTGGTTGGTGGGTTGAATCAAGCACTTTGTGATCACAAGGGCTCCTTATGCTTTTCCAAGTGGGAAAGATAAGAATCCAGTCAGAGACCCACTGCTTTAAGAACATCTAAGTATATAGTGAAGGCCATGGCCAATGGCTGTCATTCCAGCTCCACTTGTTCTTAGCTATCTTGGAATCAGACACAGCAATCCAATATGTTATGGTTTTACAAGTGTTGTAAATAAAAACAATAAGCAACTGCTTTTGAGTCTATTAAGACTAATGGAAATCCCACGTGTACAGAGGTAGAATGATATCTATAGTTTTTCCAAAAGTGGGCAATATCACCCCCTATAGGGGCATGAGAATGATTCAGGGAATCTGCAAGCAGATACCTACACTTAATCCTGGATTATGGGCTATAGGACTAGTTAATTGCCAGGGGAATGCTGAGTAATTTTTGCATTTGAAAAGAAGACAGTAGGCCAAATAAGTTTGGGAACCTCTGATCTGATCTGTAGTGTTTTCAATGGCTGATTCTTTGTAATTCAATCACCAGGCCATTTTCCCAGGGTCCTCTGGGCTAGTGGTTCTCAACTTTCCTAATGCTGCGACCCTTTAATATGGCTCCTCATGTTGTGGTGACCCCCAACCACCGAAAATATGTGTTTTCCAATGGTCTTAGGCAACCCCTGTGAAAGGGTCATTCGACCCCCAAAGGGGTTGCAACCCACAGGTTGAGAACCACTGCTCTAGGCAGACTGGGACTCTAACCTTTTGGTTAGCATCCAGGTACTTTAGCTGTTTGCACCACCCAAAGTCTTCACTGAAACTACTAGTTTTTTATTTTACATAGGTAAATCATATAGGAACGTGTGTGTCAAACATGTGAGACATGCTTATATATGTTCAGTTACCTTTTACTAACATGAAAAATTTAAATATACACAGTAGTGCAGGTATTTTGAAACTGCTAAGGTTCTCAGTATAACTCAGAAAATAAAGTAACAAAACTTACTTAAAATTCATCCAGAGATATAGCAATGTTTTAATATCCGTACATGGCAATGAAATACAGATGTCATCATTTATTTATATTATTAACCAATATTTTTATTGGAATACCAACCAAACAACAACAAACTCTCATTCATCTCGTTGATTCTGATTTGTAACAATGCTGCAGGACAGAGGAGCGCTGCCCTGTGCGTTTCCAAACGCTGTAAATCTTTACTTGAATCCAGAATCTCACCCTTTTCCCAAAGAATAACTGGTGGCTTCAAACTGCTGACCTAGCCTTTAGAAGGTCAATGAGTAACCCGATATGCCACCAAAGCTCCATCCAGAGGAAAGGGTAAATGAACACAATATTTGGTGTGTATGTCCCTCTTCCGTATGGGACCTGTAAGACAATAGATCTCCCCTGGCCCCTTAAGACTATTAACTTTGCTTTATTCTGTCTCTAACTAACCAATTTGGAACAAAATTTTCTGGACTTAGCAAATTTGCATTGAAAAACATAAGGAGAAATGATCCAAATGATCCAAAATGCAAACAGAACAGAGTTTCAGTTCTCATAGTTATAACATCTTCTAAGGCCCCTATCTCCTCCATGCCCTGCCCCAGTTACTGCCTGCAAAGCTTTAGATGAGTCCTGCCTTTGTGGACATACCGTTTGAAGACCTTTAAACGTGAGCACTATCTTTTCCTATTAAACAAAAAATGTTTCTCTCTTTCTGTGGAGTCTGTCATCAGAGCGCTTGTCAGTCGTGCGTTCCTGCTAAACCCACCGCTACGTCCATCACAGAAGCTCAGCATGCCCTGCTAGCCACTCTCACAGCCTGTCCTGAGCCAGCTCCTCTCAAGAAAGCAGGAGGGCTGTACAACAGCATCAGCAAATTTTATCGATCTCTGAACTCGTGGACAAAAATATTTCAGGCAAAAATAGAGATTGTAAATGCTTTGAGGTCATTAAGAGAGTTAAGAAATTTGTGAGGAATGTGGGAAGAAAAACGTCTTTTTAGTGTTTGCTAGATTTATCAGCTCTAATTCCGCATTTCCCTAGCTGAATTTTAACTTAATTGTAAATTTAAAATCTATAGTTTCAGACCAGGCCTAGAGAGAAAGTCTGTACCAGTAATCAACTTTAATTCCCTGGACCCCGTTTAATTTCAAAACAGCATTTGGCACAGCTGCTAACCACTTACCAGGTGATCACACCGGAGAAGTATTTGCAGGTGTCCTGCTTTTGCTCTAGTTCTGTCAGCACCATCACGGTTCGGTTTAGCACCAATGTAGGCCCTTGGGGTTGTCCTAACACAGAATTTTTCTGGGTTTATACTAAGGTGACCAGACGTCCCACTTTGGGCAGACAGTCCCGATTTTTGGTGCTGTAAAAAAGTCCTGATTTTTTGAAAGAATGCACGACAAGCTAGAGAATGGTCTATTTGGTTCATAGGGACTAAATTTTTAATCAAGACACCCCACCCCCTGGTCAATGGTGTCCTGCTTTAAATCTGGTCACTTTAGTTTATACATAACCCCCTGTGCTTAAATCAGTAAAAAAAAGTATTTGAGTTGCATACAGCTCACTAATACCAGGAGACAAAATTTAATTAGGAAATACAGATCCCGGCAAGGCAAGGAAAAAAATGTGGTAGTGTACTCCCATAAACATTTACATCCTTGAAAACACAGGAAACCCCTCTCCTCAGTCCTATTCAGTCCCTGTAAGTGGGAATCACTTGGGGCCCCAATAAAGGACAGCAATCACAAAGCTGAATGTCTACTGTGTTCATCTTTTAGTTCATTTCTATTGTAAGTAGACAAGATACGCTGATTTATTATTATTTTGGGGGGGTGAGTTCATTGCTTTGTTCTTTAAGGAGCTCGCACATCGTACTTCTCAGTACACTTCGCTCAGCTTGTTCTCACAAGACAATTCCGGAGGTGACTGTCTGTCTTATAAAACAGTATGAATAAAGAGTTACCAAGGGTGATAGACAAACATGGGTCTAATTGTTACTACAATAACTCAGAATGAAAAGAGAGAGCCACTGAGTGTGAATTAGGATGTGACAGGGAGGAGAACGAAACACAATGGGCTTCTCTGGCTTTGTTTGCAATAGGGGCCAACCCCCAGGTATAATCTTCTTTGTCTCTTTCTCCATTCATAGAACTGGGAAGAGCTAGAAAAAAGATGTGTCATAGCTAATAAAATCAACACAGGGAAAAGAAATAGATGCATCATTAAAGGTTCAGAGCAATTATCCCATCATTACCTACCAGCCTTAAGTGCTAGTCCAAATTTTACCCCAAACTGCCCTGCAGGGCTATCCTGGATTCGAGACAAAAGATGACACCGCATGTTTCAGTCAAAGGCTAATATCTCAGTAACAGCACTCTGTCAGTTTCCCACAACACAGTAGGTTTGTCTGCTGAACAGTGACTGAGTCACAGGAGGAAACAATACTGCTTGCTGGAAGAAAATCGGATGGAAAGAATTATGATGGCTGACAGATGGTTCAGTGCCCCTAAGGGGTTACCAGAATGTTTCTGCATATGCTGTAAACAGCGTAAACTGTCAACCACGAGACCCTGGGGTCTGGGGCTCATGCGGCTGTGACGTGCACAGTCATAGCATTTGCCAGTTAGAAGGATCTATGTTTTAAACTCTGTCTGGAGGAAACCTGGTGGCTCTTCAGTGTGACTCAAGAATATTTGAGGGAAACAGAAATCTCCCTAAAATGGTAGCTTGATTTCTGGGAAATACTTAAAACTCCTATGTCAGGGCTACCATGAAGAGAGAATGCTTTCAAAGGCAAGTCAGCTGTAAAGGTCCAATGTAAACTCCTGCAGTTCAGATTTTAAAAAAATCTACAAAAAGCTACCTGATAAGCAGACCAATGATCTCCCTAGATGACAGGTCCCAGACTCTAAAGTTTTTAGACCATTACGTTTCATGTCACGTTAGCCTTGATTTTGAATAATAACATTAAGACACAGTATACGTGGTGGGGCGCTGGACTTCTAAAGTCAGGTCCACTGCCTTTGTAACCCTTCTTTATGTCATATGTTATAGTACAAATTTTGTATGTTCAATTAAAACATGATATTTTACATGATAAAGTACAAATATCACCCGGGGAAATGCCATCCTTATGTTATACTTTGAAGTTTGGCATTCTTAGCCTGGTGATGATTTGTTATTTTGCAGGGTGAAGAAAGAAGGCTCCCAAGGAGGTGGACTGGCCCGGTGGCTGCTACCCTGAGCTCACCCACGACAGCAGTGGTGAGGGGGGCGGAGGACTTCGACGACGCTCATTCGGTTGTCCACAGGGTCACCGTGGAACCAGGTCTATGGCACCTTACAACACCATCATCTTTATCATTCATGGTGGAACCCCGAAAGTCTGCCCCTTAAGAAAGGAGGCAAGCATGCCTGATTTTGTCACTTCTTCCACATTATACTGCCAGTTCTAGCCAGAGAAATTTTGTTAGAGAAAAAGAAAATAAGAAAAAGATTTCCACATCTACTTGACGATGACTTGATCTTATATACAGAGAATCCAAAGAATTCACACACACACACACACACACAATTGTTAGAGCCAATAAATAAGGTCAGCCAAGTTTCAGAATAAAATCAACATTCAAAAATCAGTTGTATTGGCAACATACGTACAAATGTGCTTGACACAATGGATGGATGGATGGATTGTGATAAGAGTTGTACGAGCCCCCAATAAAATAGTTTTTAGAAAAAATCTGTTGTATTTCTATATACTAGTGAGGAATAACATAAAGTGGAAAAACAAACCAAAACAAAAAATGACACCATTTGTGATAACAAAATATATTTAGGAGTAAATTTAGCCAGAGAAGTATGAGACATACACACAAAAACCTATAAAACATAGTGAAATAATTTTTTAAAAAACGTATATAACTGGATTGTTGTTAGGTACCAGTGTAGGTTCTGATTCATAAGGACCCAGCGCCTAACAGCGGGACACACTGCTGAGCCCTGTGCTCACCCTCACAATGGATGTTGTAGCTGAGCTCACTGCAGCGGGCTCCGTGCCAATCTACCTCCGTCAGTGTCTCCTCTCCAGTGCTGACTTCCTGTTTTACTGAGAATGATGTCCTTCTCCAGGGACTGGATTCTCCTGATGATGTGTCAAAGAAAATAAAGTTTCACCATCCTTGATTCTAAGGAGCATTCCAATCATACTTCTTGGCCAAATTTGCTTGTTCTTTTGGCAATTCACCATACTTTCAATATTGATTATTCAAAATGTTATTCTGTGGTCTCCCTTATGCATTGTGCTGATTTCACATAATATGAGGTAATTAAAAATATAATGGCTTGCTTCAGTTGAGCCTGAGTCTTCTAAGTGACATTTTGATCTTTAACACTTTAAAGAGATGCTGTACAACAGATATTCTGTTGTAATACACCTTTTGATTTCTTGACTGCTGCTTCCATGTGTTGATTGTGAATCGTAGTGAAATGTAATTCTTCACAACTCAAACTTTTCCCTGTGTATCACCATGCTGTCAATTGATCCAGTTGTAAGGACCATTTTTACACTGAGTTGAAATCCACAATGGAAGCCGCAATCTTTGATCTTCATCAGCACGTGGTTCATGTCCCCCTTGCTTTCAGCAAGCAAGGGAGCGTCAGCTGCACCTCGCCGGTTGTGAATACGCTTTCTTCCAACCCTACTGCTGCATTCTTTTTCTTGGATTCCAGCTTCTCGGATTATCTTCTCTGCATACAAATTGAGTAAGTATGTTGAGAGTATGGAACCCTGACACCTTTTCTGATTTTAAACCATGCTTTGATTCCTTTATTCTGTTTTAATGAAAGCCTCTTGGTCTGTGTACAGTTCCATATGTTCACGAAGTGCTCTGGAATTCCCGTTCTTTCCAATGTTATCTATAGCTAGCTATTTTCTGTGCAGTCAAATGCCCGTACACACTCAATACAAGTAAACTTGCTTCTGGTAGTCTCTGTTCTCAGGCAAAACAGAACAATGGTATCCCTCCCTCCATGTCCTCTACTGAAGCCAGTTTACATGTCTGGCAGTTTTTAGTTGATGTACTATTACAACCACTTAAAAATGATCTTAAAAAAAAAAAAAAAGATCTTCACCACAATTACACCTGCATGTGCTTCAGTGATATTTTTCAATAATTTCTGATTTCTCTTAGGTACCCTTTTATTAGGATGGGCATAAATATGGCTTTTTTCCAATAGCTTCATCACATAGCTCTCTCCCAACAAGTTAGTGCTTTATCAGCTTGTTGAAATGTTTCAATTGGTGTTCTGTAAATTTCTAGAGACTGTCAGTGCAGCTTGGATTTCTTCCTTCAATACAATTGGTTCTTGATTTATATTACCTTTTGAAATTGTTGAACATCAATCTTTCTTTCTTTTTTCTAAAATGACCCTGTGTATTCTTTCCATACTTTTTGATATTTATTGCATCATTCAGTATTTTGCACATAGAACCCTTTAACACACAAGTAGGGATTATACTCTTCCCTCCATTTCTTTCAGCCTGAGATACACTGGGCATGCTCTTTCCTTGTGGCTTTCTGCCTCCATGTCTTTGCCCAGTCCTGTACAATCGTTTCCTCTGACTCCTAGAGCTCGCCTTGGAAATGTCAGGTTTTGCGCTTTTCCTTGATCATTCCTTCCGTTCACGTCAGCTGCACTATGTTCAAGAGCAAGCTGCAGAGTCTCTTCTGAAATCCACTGTGGTCTGTCAGGTTTTTGAACTGTGGTGGTTAGAGTGTTGCTGCAATGGTCATTGCTATGCCACTGGTTATTTCAAATAACAGCAGGGTTACTCATGGTGAACAGGTGTCTGCAATTTCCAAGTTATGAACAGACTAGGAAAAAGAAATAGTCTGCCCACTTCTGAGGGATTAGCCACTGGAAACCTTGTGAATATAAATGGATAAAACATAATATCGCTGGGAGCGTGGAGTGGAGATCCAAAGCCCATCTGTAGACAATTGAACATTCCCTTACAGAAGGGTCACAAGGAAGAGATGAGCCAGTTCGGGTGCCGTATAGCATTGATGAAATATACAACTCTCCTCTAGTTCTTTAATGCTTTCTTCCCCCAACTATCATGATCCCAATTCTACCTTACAAATCCAGTCAGACCAGAGCATGTACAAGAGTACAGATAAGAGCTGGAAACACAGGGAATCCAGGACAGATAAACCCCTCAGGACCAATAATGAGAGTAGGGATACCAGGAGGGGAAGGGGAAGGTAGGAGGGGAAGGGGGGAACTGATCACAATGATCTGCATATAACCCCCTCCCTGGGGGACAGACAATAGAAAAGTGGCTGACGGAAGACATTGGTCAGTGTAAGACATGAAAAAATAATAATAATTTATAAATTATCAAGGGTTTGTGAGGGAGGGTGGATGGGGAGGGAGGGGAAAAATGAGATGATACAAAGGGCTCAAGTAGAAAGAAAATGTTATGAAAATGACGATGGCAACAAATGTGCTTGATACAATGGATATATGTATGTATTGTGATAAGAACTGTGTGAGCCTCCAATAAAATGATTTAAAAAAAAAAGAAAATGATGATTTGTACAACATATGTACAAAAGTGCTTGACATAATAGATGGATGGATGGGTTGCGATAATTGCTGAATGATCCCCGAATGAAATGATTTTTTTTTTTTAAAAAGAAAGTAAAATTCCCCAAACACAATATTGCTAACATTAAATATTCCCCAACTTGATCCTCGGTGAGAATGCAAAAAAGAGAAAAAAACGAGAGTCATCAAACTCACTGCCATTGAGTCACCGCAAGAGCTAGCGTGCGAACACCCACGGCTTTTACTGTGAGTTGCCAAAATAAGCTTGAGCAGGAAGAAAATTGGAGGACTCACATTTCCCAATTCAAAATTTGGTGCAAGGCTATAGTAATCATAATAATATGAAACTGGTATAAAGACAGAGATACAAATAAATGGACTGAATTGAGAGTCATGAAATAAACCCACACATCAATGGTAAATTGATTTGGAAAGGAAGTACATACCATTCAAAAAGGAAAAAACAGAATCTGTTTATTTTTGCAAGATTGTACTAACTTAATTGGATTTTTCACATGTAAAGAGTGAAGTTGGATCCTTATATTTTATACGAAAATTAACTCAAAATGGATCAAAGACCTAAATGCAGCAACTAAAAGAATGAAAATTCGAGAACATTTCATGAGCATGTGGAACTTGTACATACAGCAAGAAGTATTCACTGAAACAGAATAAAGGAAATACATTAACAAAAATAAAAGGAAATAAAACTCAGAAGAAAATTACAAGGAAAAATAATCAAGACTTTGGATTAGGTAATAATTTCTTAAATATGATACCAACTGCTTAAAAAATACAAAATAAAGAAATAGATGAATTTATTTTTTTCCAAATTAAACTTGTGTATCCAAGGATGCTATAAACAAAGGAAAAGATAACCTATAAGAACGGGAGAAAATATTTGCAAATCATGTATTTGATAAGGGTCTAATATTTTTGATTATATAAAGAACTCTTGCAACTCAACAACAAAATAGATAACTCAATTTACAAAGAAGCAAAAGATCTGAATTGATATTTCTCCAAAGAAAAGTCATAAACTATCAACAAGCACATGAAAGACTATCCAGCATAATTCCAAACTACAAAGTCACTGCCATCAAATCGACGCTGACTCCTAGCAATCCTATAGGACAGGGCAGCACTTCCCTTGTGAGTTTCCGAGACTAACTCTTTACAGGAACAGAAAGTCTCCTCTTGCTCCCTCAGAGGGACTGGTGGTTCCTAAGTGCTGCCTTTCCCTTCCCCGCCCAATGTGTAACTCCCATGCCACCGGGCATTTCAGCGCAGTCAGTCATTAGCAATGCTATGTGACATCA
This sequence comes from Echinops telfairi, assembly GCF_000313985.2. Classification (NCBI taxonomy): domain Eukaryota; kingdom Metazoa; phylum Chordata; class Mammalia; order Afrosoricida; family Tenrecidae; genus Echinops; species Echinops telfairi. The sequence goes on from NW_022103920.1 coordinate 68,376,604, forward strand.
AGGTGGCTGGGGCACGCAGGAACTCTGTACAGAATGAAACCCTGCCTGTCCTGTGCCCTCCTCATATGTAACGCTGCAGCTGCGTGTCTGCCCTTCTCCGTGAGGGCCTTCCACTTTTTCACAGCCACTAGGATGGTCAAGTTAAAAGCAAAAAACAAGGTATAAAATGACAAGTGTTGACAAGATGTATAGGAGAAACTGAAATCTTCACACATTGCTAAGACGGCGGAACTGCTACGGAAAACATTTCATGGTTCCTCAATAAATGGATACGACAATGATCAGACAGCCCAGCAATTCCGATTGCCGGCACAGGGCTCTAAGAAGTGAAAGCAGCTACTCACGCAGATACCACGGAAACATCCACGCAGCCAAGCACAACAGTCAAAGAACGGAAAAACAGTAACTGCAAAGCAACACAAACAACCAAGGTCCACTAACAGATGGATGAATCGATACAATGTAATACATACAACAGAATGCTAGCTAGTTATAAAAAGGAATGAAGTACTCTACATATTACAAGGTGCATGAACCTTGAAACCATTAGGAGAAGCCACATATAGATTAATTTATAAGAAATATCCAGGCTAAGCAAACCCATAGAGATGAAAAGCAGATTGGCAGTTTTCAGAAACGCAGGGAAGGGGCGTGACTGAGTAGCTTCCCAATGCTTAAGGGGGCTCTGAGATCCGGGAGTGATGAGAGCTACACAATACAGGGAATGTGATGCAGACCACCGAATTGCAAACTTCAAGACGGTGACAACAGCAAATGGTATGTTATGTGTACTTCACAGTACTTAAAAGTTTGTAGTTAAATAGTCCATTTATAATTTTAATATTGATTACATGTTAATATTACAACAGTATTGGGCTAAACAAAATATATGATTTGAAGAAAGGTAAGAAAGGAGGGAAGAAGAGAATGAAGTAGGTACTTCTATGATAAAGACGACACAAGATTTTAACTGAAGGTCAGAAACAGATCTCTAGGGTTTAGCAGACATTCATAAAAACATGACAGCTACATTGGTCTCACCATCACTATTGATGCACACGACCTCTTGAACTTGAGTGCCTGGCCCACACTCCTTTCCATTATCCGGTTCACAGTCTCCGAGCCTCACTGCTTTCCACTCATAGCAGGATGGCTCCTCGCAGGGAATGGCTTCCAGCAAGTGAGGGCAGTTTTCAGGGCTCCCAGTGCCGCCGCGAGGCTCATTGGTGATGTGCCGCTTTCTCAATTTGAAACCTGTTATTGGAAGAAAAAATAAAACAGATGCAGACATTGTTACCATCCGGGGTTAGGTATTTCAGAAATCAGAACTAAACCATGGATTGAAAGCTTACTGAATGAATAAGTCATATATCTTTGAATCACCCATATAGCCCCCAATTCTGACTTAATATGATGAACTCTTACTAATTATTTAGTAAATCAATATGAGTGAATCACCTAAAAGACAAAAAAAGGAGAGTGTTTGATTTTAGCTTATTACATGTCTCCCTCTCATGGCCTGGGGCTTGGGGAGAGGTAAAGGGTACATAGAGACATATTTTAGTTTATTTGGAAAATCTAGAGTTGTAAAACTGTCAAAGAAGCAATTAAATCTTTTACTCAGGAATATTCATGAGCAGACAGAAACCATAGTTTGATATCTTCAATTTAGAAAAGGATCTGGCTAGTTTACATGATCCCAGAAAAAAACATGCCAGTGGGTGTTTTAAATCTGGACGTTGACATCGTAATGAAACCACTTGGGCAGCATGATGTGACGTACTCATAGTCTTCCCTTGTGCGGTTATTACCTGTGGGTTGTTCTTGAAACACGGACTACAAAATTAATAGTCTGTTTATGGCCATGTGAACATTTGAGAATCATTAGGAAATAGCATTTTAAACAAAATAGGAAAATGTTTTCAATTTCTAATCATGGAAAATGATAAAAATTAGCTCATTAAGCAGAGTACATAGTAAACAATTTCATTTATTCTACTCCTTTTAGGCATAAAATTTGCATTATAAATGTAATAGGATGTTTTTTGTTTTTCTTTTTCCTTTAAAGTAATGGATGCTCTTTATTGGATACTTGCTATGGGCCAGGGATAGAATATAATGTTTTAAATTTATTATTTCATTTAGTATTTAGGCAAATCTAGGTGGCAAGTATTAGTACATCCTATATGAATAAGGGCAACGATTTAAGTGAGTGAATTAACTTACCTGAACAAGAAGAGGAGGAGCAGGTCTTCCAATCCAGGTCAGCCCGACATCACAGACAGCTTATCTTAACCGCTGTCTTTGAGTATCTTATCAGCTGTCTGCATTAACAATCATCTGGCCCATGTCCTTCGGTTTTATATTTTAACACTATCACCAGAAGAGGCTTATTCAATCTTGTTCATTTTAACAAACAGTAACTTTTAGCCATTATGGAAGACATTACAAATTAGCAATCAAGAAACACAGAGGACCATTTTAATACAATCAATGATTTGATTGACTTGATGGGAGCTTTAAGAGCATCTTGTCAGTGTTACATACCTTTTTTGCCTTGTTGGTCATTACAGTTTTCATAAGTACAAGGGCCCCAAGCTGACCAGGGCGAAACCTCACATTCAATTGGACATGGAATGTGGCACAGCTGTGTAGTATTGGGGACTGGGCCAGTGCATAATTTCAAGTCTACTGGTTTTGAAGCTGTTGGGAGAAAAATACAGATTCCTTAAGAAATTAGGTAGAAAGAAATCATCTAGATAAAAATGAATGTATTATTTTTGGTGGCAGTATATACAATCATATATAAACCCATTTAAAATGTCTACATAGACAGTTCCATTATCATCGGTTACATTCTTCACATTGTCTCTCCGCTCTGTTTCTACCAATATTGTTTCATCCCCTTTGATTTTGGTCCTAATTAAAGTCCTCCTCTGTGCTTTGGCTTAACTATTGTCAGATTGCCTTCATATACAGAGCCATTCTTTATGAATTAGGTTAAATGCTGTCTAGTTGAATGAGGGCTTTATGTAAGACTTTCTATTCAAGATTTAAAGATTATTTTTAAGAATTAGATTTTGTGGTCCTCCCACTCTCAATGGCTCCAGTAGGTCTGGTTCCCAGAGGAGTCTGAAGTTCTGCTGCATGATTTTCCTCTTTTTATCAGGATCCACCAATTGTGGTACTGATCAAAACACTCAGTTATGGTAGCTGGGTGTCATCAATTTCTTCTGTCTCAAGATAACAGAAATAGTAGTTTATGCTGGCATTTAGACATGCAGTTCATTTGCTGCTCTGACTGCTGGGTCTCCTCCTTCTTAGCTGTTGCAGGTGGGTAGAGCCCAGTTGTATTTTGGGTGGCCACTTGCAAGCTTTGAAGACTCCAAATGCTATTGACGGACAAAAACTCTTTAACAATAACATTAGGGCAATTTACTGGATGGATTTCTCAAGTTATGATCTATGCCTTCATACTAAGAAAATTAGTACCGTGAAGTTTTTAATTGTGTGAAAAAGATGAGGTTTTCTATTCCTGTACAGAGTTAGTCTGGAAACTCACAGCAGGAAATCTATCCTCGCCTATACAATAGGTACTGTTTATACTCCAGTAAAAGCCAACCCGAATATCAGCTGCAGCACCTAATTTTACCACAAAGTCCGCATTTAAAATGTGCTGGAAATACTCGGCTTATACACAAGTATATATGGTATAAGTCAGAATCGATTCGATGGCAGTGAGTTTGGTTCAAATACTGTCTAAAGAGCCCGAGTAGGCAAGGGCTAGACTGCTCATTGAAAGGCTGGTTGTTCAAACCCACAAACTGATCCACAGGAGGAAAACGAAATGATCGGTTCCAGTGAGGATTTACAGCCTGCCACACACACAGGATCTCCACGAGCTGTCACTGACTGATGGGGGTTTGTCATATCTTCAGTCACAGTTTTTCTGCGTTTGTATCATTGTAAAGTGATATGACATACTTTATCTTTATTTGTCCTTCCCCTCAACCCCAGCATATTGTTTATGGCAGGAGTGTCAAACCGGCGGCCCCGCGGGCCACATGCGGCCCCCGAGGTAATTTTTTGTGGCCCACAATGCTCTGAAATAAAATGTAACAAAGAAATTGTGTTTATGGTATTGCCTCGATCTCCCCTAAGCGCTGTTTTCTTCACAACAATTTTTTCTATTTTCATTTTATTTCAGAGCATTGCGGGTCACAAAAAATTACCCCGGGGGCCGCATGCAGCCCGCGGGCCACCAGTTTGACCCCCCTGGTTTATGGTAACACCGCCATGAGCCTGTAAACTAGAGTATGTTTCTCCCCTACAACACACAGGATTGCCATGAATTGGACTCTCTTCAACAGCAACAGGTTAGGTTTGTTTGTTTTTATTCTTTAAAAGTGGAATCTGCTTTAGAGAACTGACCCCAGGAGGCGAGTGGCTACAGCTACACGGAGGAAGGAAAACGAAGAAGCCTTGGGAAAAGCACTTTCCCTGCCCACTGGTTCGCGGCTGTAGGGATACCGTGGTTCTCGACCTACCTAATGCTGCGACTCTTTAGTGCAGTTCCTCACGTGGTGGTGACTCCCCCACCATAACATTATTTTCGTTGCTACTTCATAACTGTCATTTTGCTACTGTTATGAACCGGGTGGCCCCTGTGAAAGGGTCGTTCGACCCCCAAAGGGGTCGCGACCCACGGGTTGAGAACCGCTGCTGTAGTTGGACATGATGAGGGATGAGCTCATGACATCAAAAGGGGTCACTCTCTTCACCTCTATCTGTATGACAACTTCCATAACTCTTGACCAAAGACATTATCTGCACATATGACCTAGAACTGCTACATATTAATATATGACTATTATTTTTGATAAATTGGCAATGAATTATGGCAACTGCTACTTGCTCTTGCCTCACGTCTTTTGTACAGCACATATATTTGGCTCATAATGTCATTTTTCTAACAATTTGATCACAAATGTCTATAGATGATATTTAAAACTATATATGCAGGAGAAGAGAGTAAGATTAGCTATCCACTCACTCCTCATTTATTGACTATCTTATTATCTGACACTTCACATTTGCAACAATAGTAAAACTGTGCTATCTGACTTTTACCCATTAACAATGTATGTCAGGCAATAACAAATGAAGAGGTGTGAGGCAGTAACCATGCTGACTATGATGATCACGGTTATGTGCTGACTTGATGGGGCCATGGTTCTCAGTAGTTTGACTGTTATATAAAAATATAACTTGGAGCTTAGGTAAGAATATACTCATGCTCTATTTTGTGCTCCAATGCGCACCTTTCATTTCGCAAAATGATTATTTTCACATAAGACCTATCTTAGGAATCAGTCATGTTGACAAGTGAGGAGTGGGTTTATATTTCAAATATTGACAGTATAATTACTTTGTTCTAAAAATAATTAACAAATAAATGTCTTGAACTCATATAAAAAATAAAATAAATCCAGTTCTTGTTTGCTGCTGATATGTATTGATTACATAATCCAGAACTTGCTGTGGGGCTAATTGTAGTGCTGGGGGAGGTGGTGTTGCTTTGTTTAAGGATTATCGCGTGTAGTAATGCTTGAGGACACTGTTGCTTCTCTTGGCGGTTTACTCAGCACCCAGTTGCACCTGCCCTCCAACAATACTCTGTTCACAATAGAGAACAGGGAGCATTCTCACTCATTCTCACTGCTGCTAATGTGCATCAGAACTTCAACCAAAGTGCGAAATAACTAGTTTTGGTTCTTTCTAACATTAAAAGAACTTGGCATTGGTAGGCAACTGGATACCCCCTTACTGAAGGGTTGTGGGGAGGAGATGAGCCAGTCAGGGTGCAGGGTAGCAACAATGAAACATAAAACTTTCCTCTAGTTCTTAAATTCTTCCCCCCCCCCCACTATCATGATCCCAATTCTACCTTACAAATCTGGCTAGTCCAGAGGATGTACATTGGTACAGACAGCAACGGGAAACACAGGGAATCCAGGACAGATGACCCCTTCAGGACCAGTGGTGAGAGTGGCGATGCCTGGAGGGTGAAGGGAATGCGGGGTGGAAGCGGGGAACTGATTATAAGAATCTACGTATAGCCTCCTCCCTGGGGGATGGACAGCAGAGAAGAGGGCGGGGGAAGATGTCGGACAGTGTAACATATGACAAAGTAATAATAATTTACGAATTATGAAGGGTTCACGAGGGAGGGGTGGTTGGGGAGGGAGGGGAGAAATGAACAGCCGATATGAAGGGCTCAAGCAGAAGGCAAGTGTTTTGAGAATGATGATGGTAACAAATGTACAAATGTGCTGACACAATGGATGTATATATGGATTGTGATAGGAATTGTACGAGCCCCCAATAAAATGATTTAAAAAAAAAGAAAAGAAACACATGAAGACATAAGTCAATAAAGCTTTATATGTAAAAAAAGAAAAAGAACTTGGCTCAACAGTGAGTGAAAAAGATGTAAACAAATGCTTTATTTTCTCTAAGTATAAGAAAGGATGGCATCATGACAAACATTTCACAGAACAATGTTGTCTTACAGTCCCTAGAGGCAGAAGTCTTCAGTGTGTAGGAAACCCCCTTTAACAACTAATAAACGTCAGTTTTTAGTTTCACTTGTGGGATTTACTGTTAAGAGACCATTTAAATTAGCAGCTGTGCTTATAGTGAGCTGAATATGCTCCTCTTTTTTCTTTCAATTGACTAAAATTACCTATAAACTTTCATGCTATTATATTGTTAGATAATGGTTACTTTAAATTGAAGTCACTGGAGCATGCAATTGTGAGGAATTTGGAGCCTACAGAAATTAATATCATACATAATATGGAAAACTATGTTACTAATTCCTAGCTATTTGTGAGTTTAATTTTGTCATTTGCTATATTTTGAATGAATCAGTCAACAATCTTCTCGAGCAACTAAAAGTGAAACAAATGCACAGATTCACGTGGTAGTACTGCTGCAGAGAAATATGCTTGAGGGCTACATGGTTGTATCACTAAACCAACCAAGTCAGCACTGAGATAATTCTTCACTATTACCTCTCTGTTGTAGATGGTCTTTTATATAGCTAAAGTTCTCTTAGTAATAAAAAGATAAAGATAGATAGCCAATGTGTCTCTTTGTGTTTAGTTCTATTTTTGGTGACTTTCATTATAGGTTTCCTTGTACGTAGCATAACTAATAATTACTGTAAATCACAGATACAAGCTGAAATGCTCATGAACTGTAAGTCCACTACAATGAGAGGACACTCAGTAAATCTTCCCGGGTTCCTGGTTAAAGTTAAGATGGCTGCTTCTGAAACACGCCCTGCAGATTTAATTGAGAAATTTTGAGATATAATTTCTGTAGCTCTTTATTACATAACACAATGTTTACTGCTGGTTTCATATTCTCAATTCAATTACTGAGTACCCGAGTCATTACTCTTCTATAATTTTACTATTTAAAAAAATTTCTCAGGTTCCAGTGAAATGTATCTAAGATGTTTTAACACCTCAGTGCTATATCTTGAACAAAACAGACAATTTATTATTAGATGATTTAAGGAGCCCTGGTAGTATATTAGTTAAGCACTTGGTTGCTAACAGAAAGGCCAAGGGTCTTGGGAGACAGATGAGGCAGCCTCCTTCTATAAAGATTTACAGTCTTAGAAACCTCATGGGTCAATTCTACCTTGCTCTATAGGTTCTCTAGGAGTTAGAACAGACTTGATAGAAGTGGGTAGATTGAATGAAAGAGGATTCAAGTAAATGCAAATAAATATGTATTCTATGCTTCATGATTTCACTACAGAATGAGGGATAGTGGGGGCAGGAGAAGATGGAGAGGGGACCAAAATTCATTACAGAAAATAAACTTAAGACTTCTGTTTTTAGTGATGTGGTTGATAAGCAATTCTGGAAAACGCACCCATGGTGTAATACAGTTCACATACACATGAAGGATTTGTTGGTGCTATTGAAGAGCCACATACAGTTTGAAAAGTCAGAGTAAACTTTTCTTGATAGAGCTTTGTTTTCTTCCTACACTTTTGACAGCCTGCGAATCACATGAATTTCTGCATCACTTTTATCCAGTTTCTCCAATAGTACCATCTTCCAAATTAGGTGTAAAATATATCATTCAAGGTACAAAAACATTTTCACCACGAGAGGAATTTTCCCATTAATGTGTTAAAGTACATGTATTTGTTCCTGTTCCACCCCTCATTGTTGCATTTATGTCATTTCCAGAAAGCTATTTGGTTCAGTAATATTGTAAGTGGTTTCTTTGGATTGGCTATTTCCTCCTTTAGAATATTCTCTGAAATTTAATCCAGATTGTTTTTTACATCAATAGTTAATTTATTTTATTGGTCAGTAATATTTAACCAATTTTAATATCAAATTTTAGATGAAATTATTTTTAATGTTAAATTAATATAGCATATGTACTTTTTAACGTGTGTCTGTTTGAAAATATACATTGGGTTCTCAAAATATTTTAAAACAGGGATCTCATGTTAAGTATATTTCAGATCTATTTGTATGAAAATACTTCCTCTATGTACAGAGTTTAGGGTTCAAAAGTTGATAAAAAGTACAAAAAATTCAATCATGCATTTAACAAAACAGCTTAATATTTTAGAAACTCAAGTTCTTCTCATCTTGTAATTATTTTCCTTTGACTTCCTTAGAAATCTGCCTTTTAATTGAAATAATCTTCCCCCTTTAACTATCTCATTTTATCCAGCATAATGCAGATATCATTCAACAATATTATCAATATTATCAAAAAGTAAAATATTCCTGGAGACAATTCAACAATGAATGGATTTACAGAGTATTGTCAGAAATTCAAGCATGATTCAGAAGAGGTCTTGGAATAAGGAATATCATTGCTGATGAAAAAGTGATCTTGCTTGAAAGTAGAAACATACCAGAAATATGTTTACCCATGTTTTATGGAGTATTACAAAGTCACTTTACTTTGTGGATCCTAAAAGTTTATAGATGACAAAAGGAAGAATGTGAATTGCAGAACATTTGAATGTAGTGTTCAGAACACAGCTGGACGTGGACCAAGAAGCAGTCATTTGAACAGAACAAGCGGATATTGCATGGTTTAAAATCTGGAAAATCTAGGGACACATTTGCATACCTTCACCACACTTACGCTAAATAAATAATTTCAGAAATTGGACAATACGGAGACAAATGTGGCATCATCAGGTGTACTGATACACTCTAGCAATATACCACCCGAAGGGGGCAACAGACTCCTTTACTGCAAGAGAAAAGGACTTGAAGAATTTACTGAGGAAGATAAAACGACTACAGCCTTCAATATGGATTATAACTCAACCAAAACTAAAGCAAAAGTCCTCACAATGGAACCAATAAAGATCATGATAAATGGAGAAAATATTGAAGTTGTCAATTATTTAATTTTAGTTGGATTTATAATCAATGGCCATGGATGTGACAGTTAAGGCATTATTAAATGTCATGTTGCATTTGGCAAATATGCTACAAAAAACCCTCTTTAAAGTGTTAAAAAACAAAAGAAAACCTTACACTACACTTGATCTTAGCCAAAAGGACAAGAATATATTTATAGGTTTAGTATTAAGGTAGCAGATGGACACTGGTACTCTACTCAAGTACTCCCTCAGTGTAAGAACATTTTGTTCCATTAAACTGGCATTCCATGATGCTCACCTTCCCAACATGATTGCTGAAGACAAAACGGGTGCATAAGCAAATGTGGTGAAGAAAGCTGATGGTGCCCAGCAATCAAAAGATATAGCCTCTGGAGTCTTAAAGGCTTCTAGATAAATAAGTGGCCATGCAGTTGAGAAGCAACAAAGCCCACATGGAAGCACACCAGACTGTGTGATCATGAGGTGTGGATGGGATTAGGTATCAGGCATCAAAGAACAAAAAAATCATATCATTGTGAATGAGGGGGAGGGCGGAGTGGAGCCCCAAAGCCCATCTGTAGGCAACTGGTCATCCGCTTACAGAAGGGTTGCAAGCAGGAGACAAGCTAGTCAGGGTGCAGTATAGCAATGATGAAACATACAACTCTCCTCCAGTTCTTTAATGCTTTCTCCTCCCACTATCATGATCACAATTCCACCTTACAAATCCGGCTAGACCAGAGGATGTACGTAGGTACAGATAGGAACTGGAAACACAGGGAATCCAGGACAGATGACCCCTTCAGGACCAGTGGCGAGAGTAGCAAATCTAGGAGGGGAAGAGGAAGGTGGGGTATAAAGGGGGAACTGATCACAAGGATCTACATATAACCCCTTCCCTGGGGGATGGACAGCAGAAAAGTGGGTGAAGGGAGATGTCGGACAGTGTAAGACATGACAAAATAATAATAATTTATAAATTATGAAGGGTACGTGAGGGAGGGGTTTGGGGAGGGAGGGGAAAAATGAGGAGCTGATGCCAATGGCTCAAGTAGTAAGAAAATGTTTTGAGAATGATGATGGCAACAAAATATACATATTTTCTTGATATAACGGACGTATGTATGGACTGTGATAAGAGTTTTATGTGCCCCCAATAAAAAGATTTAGAAAAAACCACCTAAGATGTCACTTTAAAGTGCATCTCAGCCAAGCCATGGTCTTCTCAATAGCACTGTGTACATGAAAGCCTGACAGTGAATAAAGTAAACAAAAATAAATTAATAACTTGATACCTTTGAATTATGGTGTTGTAGAAGATATTAAATATACCACTGCTGTCAGAAAAACAAACAAATCTGTCTTTTCAGAATAGGACTTTTGCTTCTATGCAGTACACTGAGGTTCACGTCTATGAAAAAGCATGATACTACGATAATGACACAATTTCAGTCAAGCTCCCAGACTAAGGCATTCTAGAAAGCGAGGCCTGACCATACACTTCCAAATATTTAGCTAGTGAAAATTCTATGTCTCAGATGGTTCAACCTCACTTTGTACAAGGTCTCCACGAGTTGAAAGCCAACTTGATTTGAAATTTTACTAGAATATTTCAATAAATATCTGTACATTTCGATTATGGTAAGAAGGGAGAATTCTTTTTCCTCTATTTTTCTCAGCTAGATAGTTTCATTTCAACTTCCTCATTATGGGCTTGAATGAGAATTGCAGAGGGGGAAGGAGAAGGGATATGGGCACTAACAGTATTAGAAAAGATATGGACAGATTTCCAAGGAAATGATCTCGCCTGTGTGAAGGGGAGATCTCCCCTGGGTAAGGGACTCAACTTCCCTAAGCTGGTTGTCGTCTGAGTCTATGACTCGTCAGCAGTTTGGGGAGGGAGGGCCTAGGAGTGGAGTCAAAAAGGCCTGCGATGAGGGTTCCAGCCCACGCATGTACAGATTCATTCTAAACAAAGAGTGTTGATACATGTGTCTGCAAGCAGTGGATGACTGCAGACAAGTTCTCTCAGTGATTTGCTGGTCTTAGACTCATTAGGATGCCTTCCAAAAATAAAAAAGTCTAATCAAAATGTGACTAGAGAGGTGATAACTTGTGTGAAGGGGAAGGCAACAGAAAGCAAGAAGGATGTTGGCAATAAATGATGAAGGCAGGGGAAGAAACTCGGAGGAGAGTGAGAGTTAAAGACAACAGAGGTCACTACTGTTGTATACACAGCCCTATATAATGGTTACCTGCGATCAGATGCATGGATATGCACACAATTTGAATGGGGATGGAAGAGAACGTGGTAGTACACGCATTTCTGTGTATATTGGTTTGACAGAGAATAGTTATGTATGGATATTTACCTTTGCTTTAAATATATGCATGAATGTGGCAGAGTATAAAGGTAGCAACAGTATGGTAACTTCCAGACATAACCAAGAACCTTGAGGAAATGGGCTTCAAGGCCTAGGGGCTCAGGACCGTAGTCTTAGTGAACACCAATGTCTGTTGTCATAACAATTCACAAAGACAATGTTCGACATCCTATTTGGTGAGTAGGACCTGGGGTCTTCAAAGCCAGTGAGTGGCCCTCTATCGTGTCTCTTGTCTGGAGAAAAGAAGTGATGAAAATAATGACACATGGAAACAATTGGTCCAAGGACTCATGGGTCCTGAAACTAGAAGAACTGGATGGTGCTGGGTGTCTGGCTGCCGCGACTAACTCTGAAATTGGTCATGTTAGAAGGTACTGGACAGAGTGGGCGAAAGATGTGGAACAACACTCAAAATTCTGAAAAAGACCAGGCTAATTGGTTGGCTAGATAAACTGGTGGAACTCACAATCGTGTGATCCTTAGTGACCCTTCTATCCTGGAAAGGAACTCCTTTGATGGCACAATGTTCAGACAGACAGTAGATAGGTCGATGAGGCAAACAGTAACACTAGTGAGGTACTTACACCTTAGCATAATGGTAACTAAAGGGGAAGCATTTGGTATAGTCATGGGATAACATGATATACTAATGATGTAGTTAGGATAGGATAGGGCAGGATCCAGTTGATTATAAGAAGCAAGGGCATAGTTCAGAAGAAGTAGGAAGGGAGATCTGGCAACAGGAATCCAGGGATGAAGTGTCGTAAATGATGTCATGTTGCAGGGATGACGATTAATGTGATGAGACAAAATGTGTAAGGATTGTTGAATGTAAAACTTATGATCTGCTCCGTAAATCTCCATGTAATTCTAATAAAAGGCAATCAATATAATTGATTGAATAAAACACACACATGTAAACAAAAATCCATAATGGCTCCCAAGAAGATCTGGTGGGCTAATTCAACTCAAGGTAGGCCGGTCAGTTCAGAAGATTATGGAGTTTTTTGGATTGTTGTTGAGATTCCAAAGGGATAATTTTGAAAGGTTTTTCTCAAAGGATACGTGATAAGCACAGGGGCTTATTATGAAGAAGGATAAAGAAAATTGCATTTGGTGGGAAGGTCAGGCATACAGCAGCACCTAAGGTTTTCTGTTCCCCATCATCTCCCCTCGCCTGCTCATTCATCAAGAGTAGCAAGGGCTATCGTATCAGAAGTTCACAGGAAATCCACACCCAAGCTACACTACAGTGCTGATCTTGTCTTTGTAAACTTACCTACTCCCAAACACTTCAAAGACTATTTAAATGGAACACAATTTGCCATCTTGTAAGGGTTCCTAAACTGCTGCTTTGACGTAGTGCAAATAGAAGAGCAGAGACTTTTTAGGGAAGGGTTAAACAGATTCAAAACTGCCTTCAGAAATGTAGAGACCTAGATTGAGGATATGTCAGGAGACATTTTAAAACTATTTTTGTTGACTAAGAGCTCTATGATTTGGTACAAATACCTCTGACTTACTCTTGTCATACTGCACTTGCTTTCAGCTTCCTTTCTGTTTACAAGCGCCAGTGAGAGTCCCGCCCGAGTTCCTTCCTATTTCTCCAAGACATCTGCTCAGTCCCACAGCGGCTCTTTCTTTCTTTCATTCATTCTTACACAAATGCCATTTTGCTGTTAGGTGCCAGAGTCAGTTTTGACTCACAGCCACCCTGTGCACAACAGAACAAAACACTGCAAGGTCTGGTGCCATCCTTACAAATATTCCTGTGCCTGAGCCCCTTGATGCAGCCACTGAGGGCTTTTCCTCTTTTCCACAGTTCTTCCACTTTAGCAAACATGATGTCCTTCTCCAGGTACTGGTCTCTTCTGACAATATGCCCAAAAGTATGTTAGACGAAATCTTTCTATACTTGCCCGAGGAGCACCCTGTCCTTACTTCTTCCAAAACCAAACAGTTTGTCCTTTGAGCAGTCCATGGTGCTTTCTATATTCTTCTCCAAATGAATAGAAATGCAACTTTCACATGCATATGATGCAATAGAGAACACCACTGCTTGGGTCAGGTGCACCTTAGTCCTCAAAGTAACATCATTGCTCTGACATGCTCATGAGGCTCGTGCAGAAGATTGACCTAATGCATCATGTCTTCTGATCTCTGGACTACTACTTCCATGAGCACTGAGTGTGGATCAAAGCAAGACACAATCCTTGATGTCAATCTTTTCTCCATTTATCATTCTTGGTCCAGCTGTGAGGATTTTGGTCTTCTTTACATTGAGTTGTAATCCATACTGAAGACTACAATCCTTGATCTTCATCAGGTTTTTCATTTTCTCCTCACTTTTAGCAGGTAAGATCGAGTCCTTGCTTATTGCAGGTTGTTAATAAGCCGACCTCCAATCCTGATGTCAAATTTTGTTGCATATAACCCAGCTTCTCTGATAATTTGTTGAGCATACAGTTTGAACAAGTGGTGACAGGATACAACCCTGATGCACACTTTTCCTGATTTTAAACCAGATAGGATTCCCTTGAACTGCCTCTTGATCCATGCACAAGGTCTTCATACACATAATGAAATGCTCTGGAATTCTATTTTTATCAAAATTATTGTGGTCCACCCAGTCAAACACCTTTGCACTATCTCTGAAACACAAGGAAACATCTTTCTGATATTTTCTGCTTTGAGCCACAGCATTGATATCCCTTGTTCCATGTCATCTTCTGAATCCAGTCTGAACTTCTGGAAGTTCTGTGTCAATTTACTGCTGCAGCTGTTGTTGGATGATCTTCAGCAAAATTTTACTTGCATTTTATATCAGTGATATAATTCTATAGTTTAAGCATTCTGTCGGGCCACCTTTCTTTGAAATGGGCACAAATATGGTTTTCTTCCAGTCAGTTGGTCAAGTAGTTGTCTTCCAAATTTCCTGGCATAGATGAGTGAGTGCTTCTAGTTCTTCGGCTTGTTGAAACATTTCCATGGGTATTCCATCAATTCTTGGAGCCTTGCTTTTGGCTAATGCATTCAGTGCAGTTTGTTCAGCACTATTAGTTCTTGCTCATATGATACCTCCTGAATTGGTGGACTGTCAACTGGGGTTTTTGTTGTTGTTGTTTTTGTATAGTGACTGTATATTCATTCCTTCTTCTCTAGTTCCTTAAAGGATCATTCAATATTTTGCCTATAGAATCTGTCTGGATTGTGACTAGAGGATTGATTTATTTTTCTGTGTTCATTCAGGAATGCTGAGAATGTTCTTCCCATTTGGTTTTCTAATTCTAGGTCCTAGTACATTTCCTTATAATATTTGGTTTTGTCTTCTCAAGCTTCTCTATGAAATCTTCTACTCAGCTCCTTGACTTCATCCTTTTTTCCCTTTTGCTTTAGCTACTCTACAATTAATAACAAGTTTCAGTCTCTTCTGACATCCACTTTGATATTTTCCTTCTTTCCTGTCTTTTTAATCATCTTTTGCTTTTTTCATGAATGATGTCCTCACACAGCTCATCAGGTCCTGTCATTAGTATTCAATGCATCAAATCTGTTCTTGAAGTTCTCAAACTTCAGGTGGGGTAGACTCAGGTGGGGTAGACTCAAATCTCTTGTGGATTTGCTTTAATTTTCTCCAGCTTTATCCTGAACTTACATGTGAGGAATAAAATATCTGTTCTACGGTTGGCCCCAGATCAGTCTACAGTCCATGGAACAGAAATCCTAGCACATTCTGGATCTCTCTCTGAAGTCGTGGAGGCTGAGACCACAGGCACCAGAGGCTGCGGCACAGAGACTAAGGAGCACGGCTAGAAAAACATCCTGGAGCCTATGGGGCTGTGAGGCCGAGAACCAGAGAGACACTTTGTTGCTAGCTGAGGAAAGGTACTGCTGTGATCAGGACTTGGATTCTTTCTGTACGCTGAAATTCCTGGCCTCTAGTAAGTGGTATGGAAGAGTATGCAGAAATTCAAAGCATCTCATACATTAGCTCCACACAGACTGAGAGACAGAAATTGATTCAGGAAAAAGTTCATCTTCTGGGAAAAATACGGGGTCACCCAAAGATTTCTGGAAGGTCCACTCCCATAGTTTTACCTGACTCATGTTACCATGGTCCATTCCCCTCCAAGAAAGATGTGACTGAAGAAGAGTTGATTTCTTGGAGGGGAGTCGACAAAGGTAACAAGAGTCGGTAAAGCCCATGGGAGTGGACCTTTCAGGAATCTTCATTTGCTGATGGGGCACAACTCACGTAAAGAGGAACAGCTGCCCCCAAATCTTCTAATGACTAGAACTTGGAATGTGTGCAGTACGAATGTAGGGAAATTAAACACGGTCTAAAATGAAACGGAACACATGAAAATCAATATCCTAGGCATTAATCAGCTGAAAGATATTACTGTTGTCCATTTTGAATCAGAAAATCATATGATTTACTATGCCAAGAATAACACAATGAAAAAGAATGGTGAGGCATTCATTCTTACAAAGGATCTTGCTTAACCCATCATGAGTTACAATGTTATGTGTGATTGACTTATATCTATCCACCTTTAAGGAAGTCCAATCACTACAACTATTATTCAAATTTATGTATCAACCACAAACCTTAGTGATGAAGAAACTGAAGAACTCTACAAACAACTTCAGTCAGAAATTGATCAAACATGCCATCAAGATGCCTTGATAGTTACTGGCGATGGGAACACAAACATTGGAAACAAAGAGGAAGGAATAGTAGTTGGAAAAGAGGGACATGCTGATAGAAATAAAAGCTGGCGACCACGTGATAGAATTTTGCAAAACTAATGACTTGTTCATGGCCAAAACCTTTTGCAACAACACAAAATATGGCTTCCCCAGATGGAGTCCACAAAAATCAAATTGACTACATCTGTGGGAAGACACATGGCAAATTTCATGTTAGCAACTAGAAAATCCACAAAGGGTGTGATTTCTGAAAGGGCCCACCTCTTACTTGAAGCGTTGATGCACGTTTCCCCTATAGCTGTATGCTATCGGTCACTTCAAGGGGAACTGTAAACGGATGCTCATCTGCCTGTGCTTACAATGCTATGTTCAACTAGAAAATCCCTCTTCATGTCGTGATTGAAATTAACTGGAATCAAACAAACATATGCAAGATAAATTCTCTCACTGAATCTATTCATGTAAGGCAAGACTATGTATACGAGATTGTCCAAAATATTAATCTTCTAGCTTTCCTAGCTAATCACCACTAGGATTTAAATTTCACAAGATGTTTCAACAGTTTCATGGCAACATATCTCTCCTAGTACAGGAATGTACCATCTGGCACAGCACTGAAAATACGGAGTTTTTGGTTTTGTTTCTAAAAAGGACATTTCCAAAGAGATTTTAAAAGTTCAAGATACAATAATATGAAAAGATAATGGAACATTTCCTCAAACTTTTGGAAGTTCTCACTGAATAATCTACAAGAAACCCACGGCCGAATTCTTTAACATCCCACCAACTGACTAATTTTCACATCAACTAGGAAAACAGCATTGATATATACTGGGAATAAAAATAAGCAATTTTTTAACCTATATGTTATCTAGAACACAATGATAGGAAAGCTTAGCAGTCAGACTTTGGCAGGTTTAATCTTTTTGGTTTTAAAAGTGGATAATGAAAAATCATTTCACCATCTAATCAAACCAGGTCTGCAGTCATCTCCACACCTCCTGAGGTGACTGGGCTGCTGTAAATGTAATTATTCTGATGGACATGCCTGCGGAGTCATTGAATAATGACTTCCATGTGGGCCAATATGTGACTTATTTTTATCAAGTTCCTGTTATTTTTCTGGAGGAAAAAGGTCCATGTTAACCTTGAATTCACTCTTGCCATTCATTATTATTGTCTGACCACAATTCATTTAGAAACAAAATATCATTCAAATGAAATTTTCCTTGATCAAAATGTTGCTTATTGGTCCAGTTGTGAGGCTCTTTGCTTTCATTATGTTGAGAGGTAATGCCTATTGAAGGCTACAGTCTTTGCTTTTCATCAGTAAATTCAAGGTGATATCATTTTTACAGTTGATTGTTAATGAGTCTTCCTCCAATCCTGATATCACATTCCTGTTCATACAGTCCACTTTCCAGGGACAGACAGATGTTCAGCAGACAGATCGAGTATACAGAGTGACACGATACAACACTGACATGTACCTGCTTAACATTAAATTATTATTTTTAATTGTGAGTACATGCAATCATTAGTGGGAGCAGATGTAAGGCGAAGCTTCTTTTAAGAAAGTTACTCCTAGAAATGTGCTGAAAATTCTAATTCACTACCTTGGACTGGAGCTTAGAAGCACTTAGGAATGTGGATCATTTGCAAGCACTTTGCATGGTCCTGATGCTGGTAGTATGCCAATGACCCTTCCAAAGTTATAATATTTGAGGATTAGAACTGAAGTTAACCACAAGAGGCTTGCTAGTACTGTGGTACTAAATGCTTAATGCTTAATCAGGAAAGTGTCATGTACCTTGAGTACAGGGATGGTGCAAAATTGCTTGCTATTGGCTTTGGCTACAGAATATTAAGAATAATTTCTTCAGTGGCATTTTATTTTTTTTAAACTAGTGATGCATTTCTGAACATTTTTAAAATCCACATTTTTATTCATAGCAGCAGAAACTCTGGAGATATGTTTCCAAGCATAAACAATGCTCTTTTAAATAAAACTATTTGGGAGACTAGACTAGAGGATCTGAAACATGTCACTGCAGAAATCAAAGCGCTGTATGAAATTCTTCTGGGAGTTTGCGGTGGGTGATCTCCTCGATTCACTTCTGTAGGCTGACCTTGTCTCGGGCAAAGGGGATAAAATTGTGTAAGAAAGGATTATACTAGAATGTTCCCCAAATCAAGTGGTCCTGTTTATCTCCGCGAACTAGCTCTAGGTGTCTCCGTAGCTGTCTTAAAAAAGAATACAGTGCTTTGATTCCACCTACTCTAGGAAGAAATTCCACTGGTTTCCGCAGCCCTGATGGCCAGTGCCTATAGAAAAGTTATTCTCAGCTTTGCCTGTACATTGGAATTACCTGGAGATTTTTTTTTTTAAATACTGATGCCTAGAATCCTCTCCTTGACAAGTTGCTTTAATTGGTTTAGGATAAAGCCTGAGTTTCAGGATTTTTAATAGCTCCAAGGGCAATTCAAACAAACAACAGCTCAGGTTATAAACCACAGCTCCACCAGGAGCCCAGCATCTCCATTTGGAATTCACCACTCCAAGTAAGACACGGCCCACAGATTTTGAAGACAGGTCTAGCCAAGTCTTCTTTTAGCCTCCTATTCTTCTATTCCACCTTTCTTTCTCAAATCATCAAAGATTTCCCTCTCCTAAAAGTTTTACTTTATAGATAACGAAATGTGACAGATGTTTCTTGACTTTTTTTGCTGATCGATATTACGATTATCAATCACCTCCTTTTAAAATATTATGTTGTAAACTCTCTTGACTTCAACTTTTCAATCTATGTATGGCTTTTACATTTACGTGTTGGTCAGCTTTTGGCCATCATTCCAGGAGGCCCGCTGGCATGAGGATTAGCTATGCAGTGTGCTGCGAACTATGAGGTCGGCAGAAGGAAACCACCAGACACTGGGGAAGGGAGTGGCTTTTGTTTCCTGAAAGACGGCCGGCCTTGGAAACACTGGGGCCTCTGCTCTGCCCTTCTGACTTGTGATGAGTCAGCATGGACTTGATGACAACGAGCCGGAGGCTCCATTCAAAATCACATTATTTTACTACATATGTTCATATTTTTATTTTACTGGTAGTTTTAATATAATGTTAATACCTTACTAGTTTTAGTCTCAAACCTCATTTGCAATTTAAAAACTCTATAGCGTAGGCTTTCATGATTATTAAGTACCTGTTTTTATAAAGTTGTTTCTTCTTTTTTTTAATACCAAAAATGAAAGAGCCAATAGCAGTTTTCTCCTTATAGATATGAGAAGACTCTGACGATCTTCAGTTTATGCCCAAAAGATCTTGAGTATTTTCAGTTGTCGTTGAAAAAATGGATCAGCCTTGATGCTTAATGTTTCATGACATTTTGGTCTTGTATGAGGATCTCTTATGTTTTAAAACCCACTAACCCTGACACAAAGAACCACTGGTTATAGAGAAAGAAATGCTACCATCGTGACCCAAGCTAGAAGGGATTGCAGAGAGAAGGCAGGTGATAAGAGGTTTTCAAAGTCACTTGCTTGACCTTGATGAGGTACCAGACACATGAAACTGGAAGAGAACTCTCGAGAGGACATTCAGACAGATCGTCCCCAGGCATCTGGTCTCCTTCATACACAGCCTGTTCTTGGGTTCTCATGCCGGGATTATTTTCTGTCGCCTTTCTTGAAGGAGCAATCAAAGGGTACTCTTAGCTGTGGCTTTGCTCAGTTCTTTTCTTTGGTCAAAGGGATGTTTCCAATGGATTTTGATGCATTTCAGTTAGGTGGTCATATTAACCCTTTTTAAATGAACTGTTTATTTTAATCGTATGTTTTCAGTCCTGGAGGGCAATTTGAGTAAAGTGGAAAAATATTTTGAGGTATTATAAGATTTGATACAATTAGTGAAATACTTGATGTCCTGGAGGGTGCCTCATGCTGGGATTGGTAGGATGACAGCCATTCCTTCAGACTCATGTAGTTCTACTAGACTCCAGCAGATGGCAGAATGTAGTACAAGTGGGCTACACGGTTCCCACTAAACCCAGGAGTTAGAAGACATAGCTGAGATTTTTGTCTCATAGGTCACAAAGGGTCAATTTGTCCTGGGTTAAAATAGATGGCATCAAGCTGATAAGAGAAGCTACAGTTGGAGAAGGCATTTTTATCTTTCCTCTGGACTTGGGTCCTATAACAACCAGAGCTCTCTGGAAAGAAGGGATGGTTGAAGCTTCACAGAT
The DNA here is from genome assembly GCF_000313985.2 of Echinops telfairi. Lineage (NCBI taxonomy): Eukaryota > Metazoa > Chordata > Mammalia > Afrosoricida > Tenrecidae > Echinops > Echinops telfairi. Next base: position 68,397,387 of record NW_022103920.1, read on the forward strand.
CTTTTGTCTATAACCGCAATATAAATTAGGATAATTTTGGAGGAGAGTAAGCACCTGGGTCCTGAAAGCCACTTACTGAATCCCAATGTCAAGCTGTAATCGAGGGTCTTCTTCCCAACCAGATCTATCCTTGAATCCTATTTAACAAAGCAAAGGAATAGAGAGCTTATTTGAAATCATGGGCTCTGTTGTAGATTTTCTACCATCTGTCAGTGTGTTGCCCTGTGGTGGCTTATACATTGCTATGAAACTGGAAGCTATGACACTAGTATCTCAAATACTAGCAGGGTCAGCTACTGCGCATGCATCTCAACGGAACTTCTTGACTAAGACAGAGCAGAAAGGTCCTGTGAATTCCTTCCCCTGAAAAACCCTCTGGACCATACCAGACATTCCTGATAACACACCGTCAGGACTATGGCCCAGGGCGAGAGACATTTCATTCTCAGGATTCCTTTGACACAGAATTGGTTCGACAATAACTAACAACCTCAAAGTTTAGGTCAAATTCTTAAGCCTACGCTTGGTATAATTGTAAGAGTAGTACATGATTCTCTCATTGAAAACATTCCCAGAGTTTTATCCAGAGAAGGAAACAGGTTTGTAGAGAAGCTAATAACTTGTTGTAGATCATGACTCAGGTATTCTGCTTCGAAGTCTATACTTTTTTAACTACTCGTTGTAGATTCTCTCTCTTCTCATTTCTTTGAAAATGTTTGCCATGTTCATTGTTGAGGGATATTTTTACAGAAATATGACCATGGTTTTCCAGCCATTTAAAGACATTTCATCATTTTCTCCTGCTTTCATGGTCACTAAGGAGATAGCAATCCTCATTTGTATTTTTATTCACAAATATTCACTGTATTTTTCTTTAATTTCTGGTTGCTTAACACGTTTTTGCTCCTTCCTTTAATTTTTAGTAGTTTGGGGGTGAAAGTGTGATGAATTTTTGTTTAATCTTTCTCCTATTGGAATTTGTCTCTTAGATTGTAAACCAATACTTTTTGCTTGTTTCAACAAAATTCGAGAATTTGGGGTCCATTATTTCTTTAAATATTTTTCCTACAGATTATTTCTCTGGTACACTATTTAAATACATGTTAGAATACTCAATGATTATGCTACCAGTCACTGAATCTCTATGTCTTTTCCCAATCCGTTTTCTCTGTGTTCTTCAGGTCCAGTATTGTTTTATGGATTTGTCTTCATTAGCCCTTTCTTCTGCTTAAATCCAAGAGAATTTAAGAATCCCAACTCTTTCCTTTGCAACCTCCAAAGATTACACTCATTCATTGCATTTTCATTATAGACTTATATATTTTTCAGTACTACATTTCTACATTCTTACAATATCTATTACTTACATACTTGGCCTTTGCTTATTAGTCAAATGAGTATTTTCCTCTAAAACCTTGGCACGCCATATAAAAACCCCAAACCACACTCACTGCCATTGGTTCAGGGCTTACTCCAGAGTTACCCTGAAAGACCAGGTAGCACCACCACCGCGGGTGTCCCAGGCTGTAGCTTTTTATGGAAGTGGAAAGCCGCATCTTTCTCCTATGGAGTAAACAGTGATATCAAACTGCTGACCTTTCAGTTAGCAGTTCAGCACTTTATCCACAATACCATCAAGGCTCCTGGAAATATGTATACAACTCCTTCATTATTTTGTTTGCTAATTCAAATATGGAATCACCTTGGCACGTGTTCTACTTTTTTCCCTTGAAATTGGGTTGCGTTTGAAATTTGCACATGCAATTTACTATTGCACGGTGGGCTTGTGAGTGACACGTGATGCAGAGCTTGGATTAGGTCATCTTCCTGTGTATGGTGTTAGCTTTTTTTTCCACTCTGTTAGTCTAGCAGATCCTCCTCAGCCTTTGGTTTCATTTGCAGGGTATTGCTGATCTAGTTAAAGCTTGGACTTGGCTGTGAGGCCGTTCCCTCCCTCCTCAAGCAAGTTCTTTCCACGGTTTGAGGAGCTGAGCCACTCTACTCGAGCAAGGCCCAAACTCTCAGAACTCCTATGACAATTTCCCTCCCGGTGCGGCAGCCCAGGACTTTGGTCGGCCTCACAGAGATGTGCTGAATGTGGGCAGTGTATCCCTGGTCCAGAACAGTCACCACGCAGACAGCTGGATTCTATACGCCTGTCCCCTGACCCCTAAAGACTTGAGGCAATGCTTCTCTTCACATGCCCGCTCTGTGGCAGGGGAGCGCTCCCAATAAGTTCTATGAGCCGTTTTCAGTTGCTCATTCAATACCTAAAAATAATTGTCCCCTATTA
>NW_022103920.1:68399779-68405439 GCF_000313985.2 Echinops telfairi
GGTAGCACCACCACCGCGGGTGTCCCAGGCTGTAGCTTTTTATGGAAGTGGAAAGCCGCATCTTTCTCCTATGGAGTAAACAGTGATATCAAACTGCTGACCTTTCAGTTAGCAGTTCAGCACTTTATCCACAATACCATCAAGGCTCCTGGAAATATGTATACAACTCCTTCATTATTTTGTTTGCTAATTCAAATATGGAATCACCTTGGCACGTGTTCTACTTTTTTCCCTTGAAATTGGGTTGCGTTTGAAATTTGCACATGCAATTTACTATTGCACGGTGGGCTTGTGAGTGACACGTGATGCAGAGTTTGGATTAGGTCATCTTCCTGTGTATGGTGTTAGCTTTTTTTTCACTCTGTTAGTCTAGCAGATCTTCCTCAGCCTTTGGTTTCATTTGCAGGGTATTGCTGATCTACTTAAAGCTTGGACTTGGCTGTGAGGCCGTTCCCTCCCTCCTCAAGCAAGTTCTTTCTGCGGTTTGAGGAGCTGAGCCACTCTACTCGAGCAAGGCCCAAACTCTCAGAACTCCTATGACAATTTCCCTCCCGGTGCTGCAGCCCAGGACTTTGGTCAGCCTCACAGAGATGTGCTGAATGTGGGAAGTGTATCCCTGGTCCAGAACAGTCACCACGCAGACAGCTGGATTCTATACGCCTGTCCCCTGACCCCTAAAGACTTGAGGCAATGCTTCTCTTCACATGCCCGCTCTGTGGCAGGGGAGCGCTCCCAATAAGTTCTCTTCACAACTATGAGCCGTTTTCAGTTGCTCATTCAATACCTAAAAATAATTGTCCCCTATTATTTGCAAAACCTTATCATTGTTTATATTGAGAGAGCTCCAGATACTCTATTATGGCTGGAAGCAGAAGGTTATATTTGCCTACCCGGTGAATTTAAATATTTACTTGCCAGGTCTTGTGATGTATTTCTAAATAGAAATGGCATAGACCTATCATCTCCTCGGCTACCAAGGAAAGAAATGTTGCCACAGTAAAGGTCTGTTTATAATCATATTTAACAAATTTGGGGGTTCATTACTGAGTCATTTATTTATTTGTTCAGGAAATAATCTCCATAAATTTTAAGTAATTTATTTTAATAACATTCAAATTCAAATGGAGTCTAGGTGGCACTGTTAGGTAAGCATTGCATAGCTAAAGACTACAGGTTGGCAGTTCAAACCACTAGCTAAATTGTGGGAGGAAGTTGAGGTTATACTTCTTACATTAATAGTCACGACCTCAGGAGCCCATATCAGGTTGCTGTGAGTAGGGATCTATTTCATGGCAGGGCTTCTTTTGTGTGGGGGGAAGGGGCATGAGGAAGGTATTCAACAACAGGCGAGACCAGCTTCTGGGAAAGGACATCATGCTTGGTAGAGGGTCGATGAAACAAGAATAAAACGTCAACGCGATGGCCTGACATAGGGGTGACAACAATTGGATCAAATATAGCAACTGTGAGGATGGTGCAGGGTGGACAAGGGTGTGTCCTATTGTACACTTGGTTGCTGAGTCAGAACCAAGAGGACGCTCCGAATAGCAGCGGCATCTCATGCAGTGTGGGGCTGACACTGTGAGACACATATAGTCATAACATTGTACATGGTTTTACTTGTTCTATCACAAGGGTCTGTGTCCAGGAGAGAAAAGAGCACTGTCGTTAAATGACTGGGGGTGTCAAGTACAAAACGATGTAAGTATGTTGCTCAGAGATGGATGAGATGAACATGTAAATTTAGCATCCAGTGCAAAGCCCCGGAAGCCCATTTAAAATAGCAGCTCATTCTCTCTCACACCATGCCACCTTAATTTTCGGCCATTATTGCTTGTTTGTATTTCTTGCATTTTCTTGTTTATTTTATCGTGTGCTTTCTAATAATCTGTCTCATATTATGAAATTACAAGATCAACGAAGCAGGAATTTTCTGTGTCCTGTAGGTTTACAGTTCCATTTTTTCAGCCTTTGGAATAGTGTCTGCCACATAGAAGGCACTCAGGAAATACAGGTGAAAAGAATAAACAAACAAATAAATGATCTAGAAAGCACAAACACGAGCACTGTGTGACAGAGAAAGTTCTGCACACTGCCAACAGCTTTACTGTCACGCAATACAGGTAACGGAAACAGGTCACTAAGATTTAAGCACTGGTGCTGTGCACTGGGCTGCCGACCACAAGATCGGCTGTTCCAAACCAGCAGCCGTTCCTCTGGGCATTATGACTCCGGTACAGAGAGACAGCCTCAGAGACTCAGAGGGGCAGTTTGCCCCTTTCCTACAGGGAGGGTCCTATGAGTCGGCATTGCTATGATGGCATTGTGTTAGTTTTGAATTTTTAAAAAAAGCAAATATTCTAAAACACATTATTTGGAGGCGGGAAGAGGTAGTGTTAGATATTTCCCAACATCAAATTGACCTAGAATTAGTAAACTATGACATAGTGGTTAAGTGCTTCAGCTCAAGAGTCAGATTATATATGCTTTAGAAAAATTGTTTGACCTCTCTGTACCTCAAAAATATACAACAGTACGTGCTACACAGATGTATAATGAATGAGTGAGAGATAAGAGGGGCTCCAAAAAGTTCATGCAAAATTCTATTATCTTCTCCACGAACTCTTGGAAGCCTTCTCATATGTTGCATGTAGAAAACAGGCATAGTAGGCATCCCACCAAAATTCTCCATCAGATCATCACCCTCGTCATTATCATTACTCCGTTACCTCAATTAGTTCCCTATATTTACAGTCTGCTACTGCTTTATCTTGAAAAGGTCACCCCAAAGTTAAATTTCTGCTGTTAAAAAGTAGTGTTATCATTGAAACTGATGCCCCTGCACCTGTGTCAGATATTTTCTACAAGCTATGAGAAACAGAGTAGATTTAAGGAGCTCTGATTTCCCCTTATCTATGCTGAGACGAATCTTTTCTTTCCCATTGGTCTCCCTCCCCCCACCCCCCTCACGTCTCAGTGAGATAGTGAGTTATTCAAGCTTGTGTCTTTGGGTTTTCCTGTGAGGAGGCTAATCCTATCCTCACCTAGATGACAGCTGGAAAATGTGCCTTTGCATCAAACTGTTCCTAAGTACCAACAAGAATAGCGGTCCTTCACATCCTGTGTCCAGGGAGATCAGGGAACTCACTGGCTCTCTGGATCTTTCAGAGCTCACAGGAATAGCTGCACAGCCATTCACTTAGCTATTCTTATCTCCAACACTGGTTATCCAGGTGAGCGGAGATCTCTAAATCTGCAACATACCATCTTCACTACTGTTAATTTGATTTTGCTGAGTTAAATTTTCCTATTCGTGCTAGTGACCTATATTGAAGAAAATAACTTAAATAAAAAACGAACTTCTCTTTAAATTTCATCATGATGGTTACTGTAAGTATGCCAGGGAGGTTGTAATTCAAGATGGTTACAGGATCCTCTTTATGAAATTCAACTGGCAAATTCTCTTTCTGGCCCAAGAACCAGAAACGGGGGTACTCTCCTCCTGCACTGATAATTATAAACTCAGAACCAAAACATGTGGCCCTCCTTTAAGAAACTCATAGACTCACGATCCCATAGTAAATATTATTTTTATTATCTTCATTATTGGTTTGATACACTCTTTCTACCAGTATTTTCCTTTTGTTCCACATACCTCATACAACTGTCCTTAAAAAAGACCAGGTTTCCATTTACATACAATAAAGGTGGGCTTGAGTACTGAAAACTGCATCAATGAGTGCAAGAACCTCCTTTATTAAATGCTGCTTGTAGTAAATGCTGATTGATGAATTCAAGCCACTCTCAAGCCATCAATATGAGCTATCTTTCCATAAAGAATATCTGCCATGGGGAAATCTACATAACATTACAGAAGACAACCACTGCTATATTGAAACCACCCTGCATACAGCGCAAATGCACTTTGTTCACATTGACAGTGACTACAATTCAGAGATAGTCACAGTGGAAAGCCGGAGACAGAGACTAGTTCAGACCAGATGACTTGGTAAAATGCCTCAAATGTGGCTATTCAGTAGAACCTTATGAAATTGCTACCAATCAACTGTTCTGGAGCTACAAAAGCAATGATTTCATATAGTTCAAACTATTACAAGCTCAAATAACCACAGACAAGACTTCATACTGACTTACCTTACAGAATCATCACTGGGCATAAATTCTTCATTGAATTGGCTTCTAAAAAGTGCTTAAAATGAGCATTATCAGCCTACAATTTTCATGACAAAGGGCAAATAGTCATGTCATCTGTGCTTGCTTGTTTGGCAACAGAGAGCTCCTTGGGCAGCGCAATATACTGCATTTGCCTCTGCCGGCTTTGAAAGAGAGCAGCCACAGACCCAGCATACAGACTTGAAGCAAAGGCACAGGGCAAGGGGCTGTCCTCGGATAGAGGTCAGCCTTTGGAGTCAAAGACTTGCCTTTCAGTTCATGTTCTGTCACTTATTTTCCCCATGTGTCTGATGATCCTCTTCATCATCCACAAATGAGAAAACTCCACCATAATGTGCTACCCTCTTGACACAGATTAGTAAAACAGAATGAGCAACACATCAGAAGCTTTCTTAGAGAAAGACGTGACATTCTGTTTTTCAAACCACGTTTGGAACTCTGTTAATGGAGCAGGTGAATAATTGATCCAAGAGTTTCCAGTCAGGTCTACTTGAAGACATGTAAGACATTACACAGGATTCTAAATATTCTTTTTTTTCTGCACCTCATAATTATTATTACTATTATTTTAACAACACATGTTGAGGTCTTCCAGGTGTACGGTAGAAAGTAAGTTTCCGAGTCTCAGAAATCCTGTATGATGTAAGGGGCAGATGGGCTATTGTGGCAACTCTAAGTTGAACAGTAGTGAAAATGTTCTTTCCAGACTAGCCAAAAATATCCCAGGATTGTCAAATAAATAACTGTGAATGTGAGATTTGTTTTTATTTAATTTTATTCTCCACTTGTACAAAGATAACTTTGGAAAAGTTATCTTCCATTGGTGACATGAAAGAAACAGTACAATTTCAAGGCCTATTGAAAATTGACTCCATTTCTTAAACACTTGGAACTATGCATCTCAATTAGCAAAGCAGCAGATGATTATTCTTTTATTATATGCATAAGGTTTGCAGTAAAATTATTTGAAAACCCCCCTCTCTTTTTCTCAAGTTAGCCAGAAAAATAAACTAGCATATGAGGGCAAAAGCAATTGGTATTCACTTAACATAGTAATAGGTGCAAGTGCTAAGTACTATTATATAAATCTCTTACCTCATTAAGCTTACTCATATGTAAAGAGGAAAAAGAAATTAACCTGGTAAGGCAGGTAGGTTAATCCGAGTGGATCACTACCAATTATAATATCCAGAAAGTCAACATCCTTTAACTGAAGACTTTCTCTATATTTCTTTAAGATATTCCCAAATGGTACAATTAGTACATTATTAATTTGGAGTGGGGCGAGGGGTGATGGGGAGAATTCAAGATGCTTTCTCTCAGAAGCTTAAAGACTTGGGAAATTGACATAAATATTCAAGGAATAAATGCTATGCAATCAAATCCTAAATTGTGTAATAGAGTATAAAGACTTTGGATGAAGGTCTTACAGTTTGAAAAAGACTAAGAAATGATGAGACAATTGG
>NW_022103920.1:68405760-68436290 GCF_000313985.2 Echinops telfairi
GAATGATTAAATTGTACGATATGGGAATTACAAGCCAATAAAATTATTTTTCAAAAACAGAATAGAATTACCCCAACGTAGCCAAAGTTGTAATCTTTTCCAAATTCAACTGAAACATCATTCTCACAACTATCTTTGGTGAGCAGCTGAATGCTTAAGTACTGCGTCAACAAGGCTCTTCAGTTGGAACAATAGAGGATGGCATTTCTTGGCATAAAACAAAGGAGCCGCCAGAGTGAAGAAACAGAGATGTAGCTGGTATCGTGCAATAAATAGGCTATCCTTAGCTTAAGGCTTTGTGTCTAAAGGGGCTCAGCCAGTCTCTGACCCTGAAGGCATGCAGCTTTGCAGAATTCAGAAAATGTGAAGTTCTAAGGACACACATCAAATACACATAATTACAAAAATATGAATGATTTCTTTGACTCATTAATTTTGTTCAGTTCCTTCTGAAATCATTCCCCCCAATAAGGGGTATTTTTAGTGGATTCTAGACTAATGGTGCAATAATAGGGATCCTTGTACTTCGAGTGCATTTTGGTGTACAATAAACGGTTCAACCTGTCCAAGATAAATTTGTTGTCATGGCTCCCTTTTCTCCCATTGCTAGTCTCCTAGGTTTATTTCCCTTTTTATTGCCCATTGCTTTTAGAAGGAATAAATATTAATGAGTTCCACAACGTAGTTTGTGCGCCTCTGTTAACACTGGAGAGAGTAGCTAATCCCTGTTGAGCAATCATCGGCAAGGCCAGGCACAGCCAGCCACAAGCATTTTCTTTCACATCCTCCGGCAGCAGGCGTGTACCTCTGAAAAACATGCTATTTGTTCGCCGGTGCACATCCCTGAGGGCTCGTTTCCGAATTCCTTCTGGTGCCATCAGTCATCTGCAAGGGACTCGGGGAATAAGTGCTTCAGGGTTAGCAAAAGCACACGCAGCGCGGTCACTCGAGAGTGTCAGGGCACGTGGCATCTTATCAGTCTTCTTTCTTTCATTAATGGAAGGTCCTCTTTCCCTCTCCAATTACAAGTATGAAGTAGGATGAAACAATATCAGAAAAGATGTCAGATGTGCTTCCTCTGCAATTTCCTAGTTTCAAAACTAGCAAAGTACCAGTATAAAGGTTTGAAACTCAGGGGCCTAAAATCAGCGTTTAATCAGTGGAGATAAGACCAATATTGGAACTATAAATTCCACTTTATTCCCAAAGACATATAGCGGTCAGTCTCTCCAATCTCCCTAGAAATGGGAAACAAGACACTTCAAGACACAGATGCCCGCTTTTCTCATCTTCATCCTCATTGGCAGTATGCCTTCATGATACTTAAAACGCACTGCCACCGAGTGGATTCCTACTCCATATAGGCCTTTTGAAATTGTAAATACTAATGGGAGCTAATAACCTCCTCTTTCTCTCTGGGGGGAGTTGGTGGGTTTGAACCACCACCTTTGTGGTTAATAGTCTAACACTTAACCAACAGTGCCACTGATGCTCCTTAATAGAGTGATAACACCTATATTAAAGTTAAGGGCATGATGGCAACATATGTACAAGAATACTTGATACAATTAATGTATGGATTGTTAGAAGAGTTGTAAGAGCCCCCAATAAAATGATCCCTAAAATAACTAAAGAAAGTAAAGGGAAGAATTATTGAGAAACCAATTCAATTTAACCTTCAGTATACCTCATGCCCACAGAGCCCTTGCCAGGCAATAAGAGAGAACTTAATGATTTGTATTTTAAATGTTACATTTCTTTTATTTCAATCTGGAGGGTCTTCTAAATTTCAGAAATTTGGGAGGCTCAGGAAACCAGCACATTCTCCTTCTCTCACTCACTCAGGTATTGGTAGGGCCTTGTGCAAGGATCCTTCCAAGCATCAGGGTAAAATCAACCCTTTATTATAATCAATGATTATACTTTTAAAAGTAACACACCCTGCTGAGGCCACTGTGCACATACAGAGTTAGAAACACTGTGAATAACGTCCAGGAATTTCTACCTTCTCTTTAAACATCTAAATGACTCTCAAGATACATTTTGAGAGTATGTACTTGACAGAAAAGTCGCCTGATGACTACGGGGGGAAAGTTCTGTATGAAAGATGGGTCTCAGTGTAGTTCACTCTAAGCTTAATTGGAGAACCCCAAACAGACACTTCCACAGAAGTATCCACATGTCAGCTTTCTAAAGGCCCAAATAGGAAAAGTTGTAAATAAAACTCGACCATCATGCTATCAGCTCCCTTATACTAGAGGTCTAGCTTCAAAACACAAATCAGAGACAAAATTGAATAAATGCTCAATAAATAGTTGTTGAATGAGGGAGTATCAGGTGGGAGACCTTAATCTGTAACACTTCATCATTTAGACTATGATTGATGAGCTTAAGAGCAACTCTTGGCAAACAATTATAAAATAAACTTAACATTAAGACTACATATTCTTTCCTCACAAAAATATTTAATCTTCAAACAATCAAGTGATTGACAAGTTATATTAAGAAATGGAATCAAGAGTTATTTTCATCATGATAATCACCATAACCCTAGTTATTACTATTATTTTCATTTATCATGAGCATTTTGGAATTGAGTGCAAATATTTATATATATATCTCATTATACTTCATATATATGAAGATACTTCAATGTTTCTAGCCTACTAATATTTCTGTGTCATAGCATTGTTATCCAACATTTTAAATAGCTTAATATCACTCATCATATTTTGTCAGCCTAATATCGACATTAATATATAAAATGAATATTATCGTCTCTAAATCATTTTTACTTTTCTAGTGTTTCATTGAAATTGTGCTTGTGCTAGGCACTGTGGGGGTGTCAATGATGTGGTATCATTTCTTACATTAATTTCTCAGTTTTGTGGCTTTTTGATACAAGGACATACCTTACATCTAAATGTAAAAAGAGTAGGAGCACAGGGCCCTGGTTGGAATTGTTAAGGGGGGTTTGGACTGAGGCTGATCTGCTTCCTTGTCAACTGTCTACTCACTGTACAGGCGAGCAGTTTCTCCAGTCACATGCTGGTGCTTTTATGCATGTATGTAGTAACGCAGTATTTCTGTCAGTACTCTTTCTCTTCCTGTGTCAAGCCCCTAGCTCCCTACAATGGTGACTTCCCTTTTGGCCCTTCCTAGGGAAGGAAAACTGCAGAGAGAACCAGCTGAAGCAGCCAGTGTGGTTTAGGGAAGTGTTCAGTTAACTTATTGCTCAGTTTTGAGTATATATATATATATTTACATATATATATATATATATATTATCTACTACACAGCATAGCTAAGTGTTTTGTAATGAATTATTATCAGGTAATTTAGGCTATCATATTTCTGAAAGTGGAACAGAAGAATCATATATGATTAAATATTTATGAGTAACTAAAGGTAAGTAAGAGACATAAGAGGATCCCTGGGTTACTCACTGGACAAAAGACATAAAGGTATAAATCCAAGAAAGCAGTATTATGATGAATATTTAAAAACCTGCTGCCATCAAGTTGACTCCAATTAGAGCCTTAAATGAGTGGCCAAACTTGAGCAAAGCATATAAATATGAATTCTTGTCATTTGATCTAATAATTAGGTTATGCTTCACCTGCTCCATCTCAGGCACATAAATAGATGTTTATTCAAAGGTAAAGGAAATAGTGAGCATGTATACTGTCATCTGCCAATATACCTACTCCACATTTATCAACTACTTCATTATCTAATATTTTGAACTTATAAAAATAATAAAAGTCTCCCAACCAAATATTTTTCACATTAATGACATATTTTTTCAATGACAAACAGCAAGTTGTGAAGCAAGAGTAATGCTGACAGTGATGGTTAAAATTAAGTGTCAGGTTGGCTGTCCTATGATGCGCAATGGTTTGGAAGTTATGTAAGGATGTAATTTGGCAGTTACGCAAAGATGTGGTCACCCTTCATTTTATGATCTGATGTGGTCTCCCTCCATTTTTTCATGATAACCTAGCAATAAGTGATGAATGGGAATATTGTGAATATTTCAAAAGTGAACAAATTTTGAAACTTTGTAAAAATTATTTCAGACACACTTTTTAAAAGTGCACCATTTTAAACAGGTTCAGTTACCATAACTGAAAAACTCAAACTATCTGCTTTTGAGTCAATACCAACTCACGGTGACCCTGTAGGACGAGGTAGAACTGGCCCTAGGAGTTTGAGACTCGTTTATTGGAGTAGAAAGCCTGTCTTTCTCCCACAGAGCAGCTGGTGGTTTTGAACAGCTGGCCTTGCAGATACAAGTTTAATGTTTACATTTTTTTCTTCCAAGCTATGGTTTGTATTGCATAGTAATGTATTTTTCCTTGGTCGCGTTTTCGGTTGGCTACTTCCTGACAACTCCTCAGTAAATTCTTCCTCCAATAAAAATTGTAGATTGCCTTTAGGTTACACCATTAACTACCTTAATTGAATTCCCAGCATGTTAATTTTTTTACCTTTCCATCACAATGGCTGAAACCTGTTGTTATCTCACTTCTGTTGCTTTTATAATCCATTGGTCACAAAGAGATTTCTGAAGAAACAGTTCTTCTCTCACAGCTACTAAGGAACTGCCTTTCCAGAAGGGTCTAATTCATTTGGGGATTTCATATCTTAATTAATTTACAATTATATTACATTGCTCTGTACACGACACTGCAACAGTGTAGACTCTAGGCTTCTGAAATGTAGCCATTGTGTAAATGAGTTTCTTTACTAACTTATCAAACTAAGATTAACTGAGCGAAAAGTAGTACCTTTCAAAAGATGATAAAGCACAAAAATGTGCTCGTACCTACACATATCTTTCTCAGCAATCAGTTCATAACCAAATTTGGTATATCTGTTTGTTTATTTATGGTATCTTAGGGAAAAATTTAAAAGCCAACCCATTTTAAAATATTCTAGAATATTTTAGAATATTAAGAATACAATATTTTAGAATATAATTATAACATTTTAGACTATTTTCAATTATAAATATTCTGTTTTGCATCTCATAATAATACAGTAAAAATCCAATACACAGAAAATTATGTACACTGCATAGGAAAGTTTTAGTATTTTTAAAAATAAAGTAGAAAATAAAAATAAATGACTATCTTTCTTAAACGAATTATGGTTTGTTCCCAGGAATCTATGGAGAATCTATATGAGCCCCAAGATTCTCTGATACACCTTTCTGATTGAAACGTCATATAGAATGCTCTCACCTCCCTGCAATTTCAAAAGTGATGGATGAAGAGGTGCAGCACTAGACCCGATATACTCTGATATTTATTCTATAAAATAATGTCGGGAATAGCACCAAACACAATCACTTTTTACTTTTCCTTCAACTTTGACAAAAGTAAACTACTTTGTGGAAACTGTAGATAAAAAGACTAAAAAAAAAAAAAACCTCACTTCCATCAAGTCGATACCAATTCATGTCACCCCTACAACTCAGGGTAGAACTGCAGATGTGAGTTTACAAGACTATCTATCTCTTTATGATAGCAGAAAGTCCCATCTTTCTCCTGCAGAGCAGCTGGTGGTTTTGAACTGCTGGCCTTGTGGTCAGTTGTCCAATACATAACCACTACTTTACTAGGGCTCCTTAGACAATCGACTACAATGTAATAATTTATCATATATACTAGAGTATAAGCCAACCTGAATATCAGTCGAGGCACCTAATTTTACCACAAAAACTTGATGAAAAATTTGCTGAAAAACTCAGCTTATACACTAGTATATACGGTACATGCTATTTAGGGAGACTGTTAGTATTCCTGCCCCCCCCTCCGCCCCCCCGCATTTCATTTCTGAATGTGGAACCATGCTAGCTCTCTACCCATTCATCTATCTGTCCATCTTTAAACTGTCTTTCCAACTTTCCCATGATATTCCAAGATTTTCTGCTGGTCTATCTTAGTCTATGCCACTATAGAAGCTAATTCACTCCATGAGTTTCCTTTCTTAATAACCTCATACCACACAGACCACACACACTTTTTAAAGTGGACTGTTTGATATGCTTTCTTCATAGAAATGTTCTTGTTTTAGTCTCATAATTTTCACTCTAAGCTTCACAGTGCTGTAAAATAAATACTTATAGTTTTCCTCAGTAGAACATGTTCCATCAGTATCAAATTTAAAAATGTCTTGGGTTTGTATAGCTAAAAATCTACTTTAATTTCATTTTGCGCTTTTAAAAAAATCAATTAATGTTCATGAATACAACCATCAGTAATTCTTTAATCAGTTTTCCAGGATTTATAAAGTTCATGCCTGCCAGAGCAAAGTTTCTCCCTATAACATGCTGATAAGGGTAGAATTCAAACCAGCATAAATTGGACATTCTTCATATACAACTCAAATTCTGATTAGCAGGCTTAACATTGTCCAGGCTTTTATCCCTAATTCTTGATAATAGAGAACTTGTAGCAAAGCTATTCCTACAGAGGAGTGACAGTGGAAATCTTGCTCACCTGAATATTACAGGGGAAAGGTTGTCAGGATTCAGAGGTTACGTAAAGCCATCAGAAGTAAATGAATAAAATGTAAGTGCTCCCCCAAATCAAGTAGAGATATTTTTCCAATTGTCTATAGTTCTAAACACCAACTTAATATGTATTCTGCTAATTCAACTAACATAATATACTAAGTATTCAATATTATATGATATATATGAATTATAAATACTTTACCAATATCCAGTCATTTTTATTTTCTAGAAATGAAATATATCAGTTCAAAAGAGGAATATTGTCCTGGTCAGTATAATGGAGAGAGTTAACAGTAAGTCAATATAGCAGTGAATAAGAACAAGCCTTTGAAGAGAAACCATCTTAGAAACCAACCCACAAGAGCAGTTCCAGTTCTTCCCTGTCCTACAGGGTTGCTGTGATTTGGTGTTGACTCAATGGTAGTGAGTTGGGTGTGAAGTGGTTCCTGTGGTCTTTGTGTTACGGTGGTAATTACCAATCACTTGTGTAATAGAATGTGTTAACATAATAATGACATCTTCTATGAATTCCATACCACTGGCTTCTACTATTTTTGCATCAATAAAAAAATGGCATTAAGGTACTTTATTTTTAGGTACTGTAAAGAGTTTGGTTACATGTGCAAGCAGTTGAGCCAGAGGAAAGCTGCAGAAAGAACAATGTAGATGTCTTCTTTAAATAAAGTCATGTGGAGCGGGTCTTGGGGTGGTTTGTTCATGGTTATAGAGCAGGGGCAGAGATTTTTGAGATTAGTGATTTCTTATTAGTTGTGGAGAGGCTGTTTTGCTTTCAGTCTTCTATATTTTTGAAGAAAGATAAACTGAACAATTTTCACAACCCTCAGCCTAATTGCTCTCCAGCCACCCTTCTTTACAGCCATCAGATGCATCTCTGGCAGGCTGCTGTGCTGGCCAAGTGTCCTGCTGGGAATGGGAAATGCTCCTGGGGGGAAAGGCTCCAAGTCTACATTCCCAGGACAAAATATGCAACTTTTAGAGAGAATCCGCTGTCTGCAAAGATGATAATAGCCTTGTTAGTATTCTTGATATACTTGACATGAAAGGACAAATTCCCTAAGTTATTCCTTTGACATATTTACATGATAAATATTAATTTTAGATGAATTAATCACTTCCTTATCTATTGACCTTTACTTTGGCATTTACTTTAGTCTATCCGCTACATCCCTCATAATGATATTCTTTATGTATCACTTCCTTTCTGTGACTTTTACTTTTGGTGATCTGAAGTGGTTTGCTAGAGAAAGGGAGACTTTATGAATAAATAATTTTTAAATGTCCAGTTACATTTCAGAATTCTGAAAGATCTTTTGAAAGTACTAATCTAGAGGGCACTATTGGTATTCAAGAACTAAAATCTGATCTACCCACAGCAATGAAACTATATTGTTCTGAAAGGGCTGCTATAATAAATCTACCAAATACTAAAAATGCAACCATTAAAGCAGCCCAGACAATATTAATGTACTAACATTACATGGTTTAGGCAACTTCCCGGCAACCCAAGACACATTAGTAGTAAAATGGATCCTGAGGCTGTATTCCTAAATCATCTGACATGCTGTGTAAAGTTAGCAGTTGTAGAACAATTAAACTTTGGAAGCTGAAAATGCAGAACTTTGAGTGCATATGTTCAGTGCTTATCTTCCATGACCTCACATATGACTGGACACTTGTGCTACTGCTTTTTTTGTGTGGTGGTGGTGGGGAGGGCAGGGAGAAAGGGCGGAGTTGAGGAGGAGCTTGCTCTTCTCTTGGTTTTTACAACAACCGTTCTTATTAGATAATTTTTATGCAGCTTCCTCCCCTGATCTCTCTGGTCTTTCATCAGTTGGTAACAAGGAGGGTCTTTATACTTGTTCTTTACCCTCTCCCACCAATAACTTTTTAGGAGAGACTAACCTATCAAAAACTTGTTAAGTACAACATGCCATCTTTACCAGTGATTTGCTTTTTTCTCTGACAGTGTTTCAGTCATATGACTTAAGAGATGATCTACCACTCACTCTTGATTCCTGATTCACTTTTTCTGTCACTCAGCTCAAGAACTACCTCTTCAAGATGGGTTCTTTTAATAAGATCCCAAGACTGTCATTCCAAATCTCAGTTGTAACGATCACTATTTTGTATTAGAACTATTAGTTTGTTAATCTGATGTCATGACTGTGAGCTCTTTCATGACGTGAAAGTTGTATTGGTAATTCTGTCCTCATTACCTTGTACAATTTTTGAAACTCTGTTGTCCCAGATGCCCATCTAGTATCTGTTGATGTGATTAGGAAAAAGTCCTGCTATATTTTAGGTATTCTTATTTATGTTCATGTATGCTTGTACCTATCAATGCAAATAAATCGGATTCATTAATGGCAAGAGTTTTGGAATACTATTAATCTTACTGCCATCAAGTCAATGCTGACTCATAGCAATCCTGCTGTGGATTTCTGAAGCTATAATTGTATATGGGAGTAGAAAGCCCATTTGGTCTTCCACAGAGCTGCTGGTGGTTTCGAACTTCCAACTATCGGATCACAGCCCAATGTGTAATCTAATTCTATATTCTTGAAAAGCTAAAATTTCCTGATTATTGTGAATTCCTTTATCCTGCTGTATATTTACTGTCTCTGATCCCCAAACTGAGATTTAAAAGACTAGTGATTCTAATATATGTTCGACAACCTAGAAAACAATTTTCTTTAAAAAAAAGTTATCCCTCTGGGCTTAGTTCCTCTGATGTTTGGACATTATTAATAGAAAGCTGAATATTGGTTCAATATTTTTATTCAATTATGCCTAATTTAAGAGTTGAAATTATGTTGCTTTACTACATAATATATTAATTCTTTTACTATCTCATTATGCTGTATTTACTTCCTCCGATTGAAATGTTATTCAATATCATAATTGTTTTCCTACCACATTATAAACAGAAAAATAAGATGTTGGTTATTTGCAATATGAATAAAAAGGTTAAAATACATGATTGCTTTGTATGAGTACACTTAGAAAATGAAATTTTAGTCTTTTAGAAAAATAATTAATTACTCCAGCTAAATTCTTACTAGTAGTTTGAGGCAGGAAGGCATTTAAGTCGGAAAACTTCGAGACACTTGTCAGTATAGCAGAACTGACTGCAAATGAAGTTGTAGTAAAGTTTATACAATCATGAATTGGATTCTTCTTCTATCAGATACACCCACCTTAATGTGATCAGAAGAAAAGGCTCACCACACCCCTAATTATTGTGTACCTCCAATGTTTTTTTGTGTTCGGGCTCCGTAAATGAGCCCTACAGAAGACAGTCACGCTTACCTTCTTTGTCCTTGCGAGTGTGTAAAGGCGCGGGGAGGTTTTCATTGGCCTGCACACAGTACACTTCGCGGGTCTGCACGCCCCCACCGCACAGCGCAGTGTGGTTTCCGCGCCTCTTATCCTGCTGGCTCAGCAAAGGGTCCACCCGACACTCGGTCCACTCGGCAGTTCTCCAGCCATAGCTAGGAAAGAAAAGGCCACCATCCGGACTGAGCTACAAAAGTAACTTTTCTCCACTCTCGTTCTTTTTTCTTAAACAAAAACAAATAAAACTCACCTAAGAGACCTTTCCCCCTCCAATTGATCTTACTCTAGCATCTGAGGTGCAGACCTGTTCCAACCCTCCTCTTTCAGCCTTAGTTAGCAGTGCTCCATTTAGAAGGGGCATCCAGCAGGGCTACCCTGCTAATCGGGGCATCCAGCAGGGCTACCCTGCTAATCGCGGCTGCGGGAAGTTACTTATGCATATTTAATGAAAGAAAGCATAATGCTGAAAACATGAAATTTCATATTCAATAAGGCTAAACCTATACTTGCCCTTTCTTGAAGCTCATAAACAAATGGGGTGGGGGAAGGCAGGCTGATTTTAAGAATGGAAAACATTGTAAGTGATTAACATAAACATTTGCATTAATAAAATATATGAATATTGCTTCTTCAAACCAGATCAAAATTACAATGTTGTAGGAGGAATAAAAATAAGTGACAGACCAGTTCAGAGTTTGCATATTCTTACCAAGAAAACATGTACATATATTTTTTTCTGTACAGGGGGCATGCCTGATGAGTGACGAAAAGAGCTGACATTTAGAATCAGTGGAGCACAGGAAAGACATCTGTGCTTCTAAATTCAAGCCCCAATCAAGACCGTGATGCTTGAGAGATGTCAGAGAATCCCCAGCCCAACACACACTTAAAGAGATGGCCAGGGAACCATTTCCTGATGCCACTGGAGATAGGGATGGGATTTCTCCACCTGAAGGGAAGCAGCAGAGAGTCTACAAGCACAAAGAAAAGGGCTCAGGGGGTGTAGCTCCGGGTTAGAGCATTTGACTGCAGCACTTTGTGTCACTTTAATCAACAGGCTTCTTTTGTAGCCAGATGGACCCTCACCACCGGGACTAATGGGGTGCTAATGCTCCTCTCAGTGAGAAAGACAGTTAAGCCTGTCCCCAGAGGTCTGATCTCGATGCTTCACTCTGTCCATGGGACAGACAATAAAGCTGACCTCAATGCCTGGGGTTTTGTTTTTGTTAAATAAGTGTTTTGTTTGCTTTTTTAACTTAGCAGGGTTTTATGGCTGTCAAGGAACAACAACTACTAACACTTGTTGGTATTGGAAAGATAGCAGTCAGGTGAACTCAAAACACAAACAAATAAACAAAAAAACCACGTGTGAAATTGATCCCTAGGGATAGAAGAAACAAAAAAAAAAACAAACAAACCAGTCAGCAGCTAGAGGGGTTAAACCAAACATTTGAAATATATATATAATTTAATAGAATAGAGTCCTAATCTAGGTCATCCTAAAGAATCCTGTTAGAGGGTTACATTTGCAGCACTATATGTAAGGTAGTTACACAGTCTAAGTAAATTGCTATCACTTCCTACCCCCCCCCATTAAAAAGGAGGAGGCAGATACTCAAGGATGTTTATTTTGTTAAGGGTACTTGAATATATGCAAATAATATAGCAGCTAGTATGAGAAAAAAATCCAGGAAATGCAATGTCAAGAAAATACGGTGGAATCCTAGCAACTTCTTGAGTTTATTCTGTGAAGAACACAAAACTCAGTGGGCAAGAAAGCGCTGTTGGGCAGGAGAGGCTTTGTAGCTACATCAGTTACATCAGGAGAATGAGCAGTTCCAAAATGCTGCCCAAAGGAAGGGCTCTGGTCGATTAACACTGTATTTTTTATTTTGATTGCACTGCTCATGACCTGTACACATAATTCTTCAATGTTTGTAGATCCCAAGAAGCTCTCAAAGTAACTCATGCATACATATTTATTGTGAGAATAAGATTTTTTAAAGTTACTTTTTAAGTAAGCTATACTCAAAAAAAGCTTAAATTATTGCTAGGGCTAAGAGAATTCACGGTAATGTCCCAGAATTGATACTTTTTAAGTACTCCCTCCATAATAACATAATAAGCATAATCTTTGTCATAAAAAAGTTGACAGTTCATTATCTTGAAGCAGTATGTTAATCTATTCAACATTAGAATTTGGGATGTACAGTATTTAATTTCAATGACTTGCCAAGTGGACAACAAGAATCTGTATTTACAGAATGGCGATGGGCAAACTATGAACCAAGGGCCAATTAACTCTATCACTCTTTTGTAAATAAAGTTCTATTGGAATATAGCTACACTAATTTGTTTACATATTGTCTATAGCTATGATAGCAGAAATGAACTGTCACATCAGCGCATATTTGGCACATTACCAAAGACATTTGCCAGCCCTTAAGGAAAATATGTATACAGAGTTTCGACTAAAAATCTAGTCTTCATGGAAATTTTTAATTGTCCCCTGCCAATACAATATTTCTTTTACGATAGTAATTATAAAGTCCTGGTTCACTTTTGTACTTCAAGTCACTATTTCTCAACCCACTGTTCAGTTGAAGTGAAACAGCTGGAGGAATCTGCAGCCCGGGGAGAGGCTGCCCAGGAGACTGCAGTCTCCTCATTTACTCACATGGCACAGGGTTCAACGCCATCGCCCTGGGAAACACAGGGTTCTGTTTCTTCAAGCTCTGGACACTCCTTTTCGCTGCCAATAGGAAACTGCCTGATGCTTCGTGTCCTTCCACGTGTGCCTTTTGGTGAGGTCATATCATAGCATGTTTTTGAGCATGGGCTCCACTCTGACCACTCGGACACCTGGCACTCTTTGGGGACCACACAGGACTGGAAAGTCAATGGCAGCTTCTCTTGCTGGCAAAAGCTGCAAAAGATCATTGATATTCTCATCATAGGTTCACAGGCAGTTACGAACTTTTGTTTTCTGTGCTCAAGAGTAAAATCAGATTGGGCAATTTTATTTCTACTTGGAGGTAACAAAGGCAATTTCACTGAAAACATATCAACATTTACAATGTGAAAAGGCAGTTATATTCAAAGCTAATATTTGTATCTCTTCCATTTATAAAGGCTGTTAAATGATCCATAGGAAATAGAAAATAAAGGGATTAAACAAAATTAGTGCAAAGTAAGTTTACCATTTTATTCATTCACTCAGTCCAGATTTGTTTTAATTTAGAAAATGGGAAACCAAGAATGTTTAACATATGCTAATTTCCATTCCCTATACTGATTTAAATAAACATGCCTCACTAACTAAATACAATATTGTTTTGTAAAAGAATAATTGAACATATGCCTAACTGTCCTTTTAAATATAATTTTGAAGTTTAGTTGTAACAATTATAATGTATACTTATTGGCATGTCAACTTTTAAAATGTATACTTTAATAAGAAATATACCTATGGTTACCTTAATTAGATATAAGTATTAAAATATAACTTTATTTATAACTACAATTAGAGGTCTCCTTTAATATATCTTTAATATTTATTTTTTCAGTAAAATACTTACGTAGAACTTTTATTTTTATCTAGCTATCTTTCACTTCTGGATTTAGAGAGATATTATAAATTGTGATGTCAACATACAAAGATTAAGACAAAATCATATTTGCTAGCTGTGGGAAACAGAAGGATTTCTGTCAAGCTGTCTCCCCCAAATATATGCCAGACTTAGCTGCTTGAGAATGACTGTACACTTGGAGGTCATCAGAAGTAGATCAGGGGTTATTCTCCCTAAGGGTTATCAGCCATCTAGACCAAGCAGACACCACTGTTTATCCCACAACAAGTAGGGCCCACTCCCTTCTGATAAGGATAGTAGTTGTCTGTTTCCTTGTAGGAGACACCAGAGAGGTCAAACCCACCCAAGGATGACCAAGATTAGGCTGCCATCATGAATCTAGGGGCCGCCCATCTTGTCACATGTATACTCCTAGACCTTCCTATTCCTATGGGCACACCCCTAGTTCATCCCCTTCCTGTTACGCTTATGCCTATCATAGATCCCCTTCCTACAATGTGTATGCCTATTGCACTGCCCTTCCTGTGACATGTGATTCTGTAATCAGGACCCCCTAAAGTGATATAACGCTTGGTTAGCAAAAAAGAAAAGGCTCTCCCTGGTCCTCGCTGCTGGAAGCTCTCTCTGGCTCCCAGGGGCCCAGAGGCTCTCCCCGGTTCATTCCTGAGGGCTCCCCCGCTCTCCTGGCTGGGTTCCCCCCACAAGGACCACCAAGCAGGGCTGAGGTGAGCATGCTACCATGAAATGTGTCTTGACTCCAATTATTCCAATCGCTCCTCTAACTCTCATGCTTTCTATGACTTTACTATAATCTTTACTTATTATCGCTGGACAATTGCGCCTACCAGACCTGTGATGATTTGTGGGGGACCTCCCTCTCCTTAACCCCACAGCTAGTCTGTAAGAGAGCAGACATTTTGAAGAGCTTTTCTGGAATTGGTTGGGTGTGTGTTTGTTCTAAGTACAACTCTTGCCTGTTCTCAGTAGCCAAAACTGCACGTTTATGAAACAGAGGCAGCCTGTCCCAGAGCAGAGGGAAATGCACTGGTAATTTCATATCCTTCTTCAGGAACTATATTTAACTGAGGCAATCAAGCACAGGGAAAGCCAAGTTGTTTTTAACGTAAAATCCTTATTCAGTCCTCTTAATCCTACTGGCATGTGTATTAAGATTACATTCCTATGTTTCCCGATGTTTCCCTCCGCCCTCTTCTCTGTTGTCCATCCCCCAGGGAGGAGGCAATACATCGGACAGGGTAACTTATGACAAAACTATAATAATTTATGAACTACGAAGGGTTCATGAGGGAGGGGGGAGTTGGGAGGGAGGGAAAAAAGGAGCAACTGATATTAGGGGCTAGAGTGGGAGGCAAATGTTTTGAGAATGATGAGGGCAACAAATGTGCATATGTGCTTGACACAATGGATGTATGTGTGGATTGTGATGAGAATTGTACGAGCCCCCAATAAAATAATTTAAAAAGAAAAAGATTACATTCCTAGGAGACCATGAAAGCTCAAAGTATCAAAGTCAATTAGTCTGAGTTCCGAAGTCTGAGAAGTAGAATTGTCTGATGACTATGGTGAGAGGTTTGTCTGAGTGAGTCTGTTCTGTTTTCCTTTGAACAGCAGAAGACCCCAATCCCCCTTCTGCTCACATGTCATGTAGTAAGTATTCACGATACATCAACTAGAATGCCAACCATGGCGCAACACTTTCTAATGAGCAAGCTTTCACTCTTTAGGATTATTTTAACTGAAAAAACACAAAATAAAGACTAAATGATGGACTTTATAATTCTGCCTTCGCAACATTCTCGGTATTTTATTTCCTCTTAAATACATTTTAAAACCCTTCACCAGATTATTTTCACATGCATAAGTATGCCCTTATCCTCTACTAATTTGTATTGAGTTCACAGTCTATGGATGGGCAAAAGATATAAATTTCTTTCCCTTTTGTGGAGAATTTGCCATTAATTAATTGTCTACAACAACAATCAACCTGGTCACTTGGTGGAAGTTGGAATGCCATCTGGGTCCTCTGTCTGTACTATTCACGGCACGAATGACCTCTTTGGATAAACTGGACTTGTACTGGGGAAATTAATGATACCGAATAGGTAGCTTCCAGTCTCTAACCTGGAATTAGGAAGTCAAAAAGGAAGAAAGCACTCATAATATATTAAGTGAAAAGAAGTGAAGAAAAAAGTCAAGCTCGCATAATAATATTGATAAAATGTCGACTTCTGCAGGTGACAAGAAACAATGAGCAAAGGAATACAGGGTCACTGTACCCAAAACAACTGACCAACCAACAACCATTTCTCAAGGTAGCTTATCATCAAGAACCAATGGCGTTGAAGGAAGAAATCCAAGCTTCACTGAAGGCATTCGCAAAAAAACAAGGATCCAGGAACTAACGGAATACCAACTGAAATGTTTCAACAAGCTGATGAAGTACTGGGAAGAACCCATTCAGCTATACCACGGAAATTGGAACACAGAGATCTGGCCAATCAATTGAAAGCGATCCATATTTGTACCTATTCCAAAGAAAGGTGGCCCAACAGAACGATGGAATTAGCCAACAATATCATTAATATCGATGCAAGTGAAATCTTGCTCAAATCATTCAACAACAGTTGGAGGAGTGCACTGAAAGGAAGCTGCCAGAAATTCAAGCTGGTTTCAGAAGAGAACTTACAACAAGGGTTATCATTACTGGCATCAAATGGTTCTTGGCTTAAAGTAGAAAGATGTTTTACCTGTGTTTAATTAACTATGGAAAGGCATTTAACTGTGTATCATAACAAAAGGGATAATATTGAAAAGAATTGGAAATCCAGAACACTTCATTATGTACATGTGGAATATGAGAGGTAGTCATATGAACAAAACAAGGAAATACTGCATGGCTCAAAAGCAGAAAAGGTGTACATTGGGATTATATCCTTTCACAATACGTATTCAATCTGTATGATGAGAAAATAATCCAAAAATCTGGACTATAAGAGGAAGAACAAGGAATCAGGATTGGAAGAAGGTGTGTTAGTCTGGGTAAACTAGGGAAACAAATCCACAGAAACTCATATGTATAAGAGAGAGTTTTATATAAAGGGTAAGTGTACATTAAGAAAGCATCCCAACCCAGTGCTGCCCAAGACCATAAGTCCAACATTAGCCCATATGTCCGACACCAATCTACAAAGTCCTCCTCCATCTCACAAAACACACACTGTGATGCCAACTGCAGGAGGAAAGCTGAATCAGTGAGCGTGTAAGCATCTCAGCGCTGGCAGGGGTCTCCACATGGCTGCTCCAGCACCCAAGGCTGCATCAGGATAGGTCCATGTGGCTTCTCTATGGGGCTGTCTTGCAGGAAGTGGGCTTTGCCAGCTGAAGCAGGGAACTGGCTAAGGCAGCTGCACCCTGGTCCGACCATCAGAAAGCAAGAGAGACCCGAGAACTAGAAAGGCGAGGCTCACCGAGACATTTCTCTCTCCGCCCTTCAATTAATCCCACATGTGTGCTGACAATGAGTAGGGGCAGTGAAGGAGGTTAAGGCCCTCAATGAGGAGGACCTTATTAAGGAAGATCAAAGACTGAAGTCTTCAATATGGACCATAACTCAGAGTAAAGAAAAGCTTGATCCTCACCACTACACCAGTAATCAACAGCATGATACAAAGAGCCTGGAGTTGTCAAGGAGTTCTTTTTGGTTGGATTCAAAATCAATGCTCATAAAAGCAGCAATCAAGAAATCAGATGGCAGATTTCATTGGACAAATCTACACAAGGTCTCTCTAAAGTGATGAGGAACACACTTTGAGATGCCACTTTGAGAAGTAATGTGCTCCTGACGCAAGCCATGGTATTTTCAACCACCTCATACACATGTGAAAGTGGGACAATGAATAAGGAAGGCCACACAAGAATGAATGCATTTGAATGATGGTGTTGGTGAAAATATTGAAGGCACCGTACACTGCCAGAAGAACAAAGCAACCTTTCTTGAAAGACATACAGCCATCTGCTTATAGGCAAGGATGAAGACAGTGCCTTTCGCATGTGGTGGACATGTTGTCAGTAGAGACTGGTGTCTGGGAAAGGACCGCATGCTTGGTAATGCAGAGGGACATTCAGAAAGGAAAGACTGACAAGGAGATGCACTGACACACTGCAGCAACAGCAGCGCAAATGAACAACGGAGCAGGTAGTGAAGAACTGGGCAGTATTTGCTGGGCTCTACATAGGGGAGATATGGGTTGGAATCACATCAACAGTACCTAACAGCAAGCAGGTAGCCAAAGCTTTAGGCTTCTCTAAATGTGACAACTCTTGGAACAAGGGGACATTGAAATTGACTGGAATTAGGGCATAATCCCAAAAGTTATTGAATGTTGTGGGGGAAACGGTTTAAGTGATTACAGCTCCTGCACCCAACTGATGTGGTTGAGCAAATTTCCTGCAACTGAGTTGTTTTGTACTGCTTAGTAGAAGTACCAACATTGGATGGAAGGATCTGGTGCTACAGTAAAGAAAAGCTCTGGTTCCTGCCCTACATTCTTCTAAGCCAAGTGATATTAAGTGTGTCGTGTGACGGTCTGTCACTTTGAGGATGAAGACATTTCTGACCTAAGCCATGGTATTTCCCATTGCTTCATTCAGAGTTGGACGTGGAATAAGGAAGACTGAAGAAGAATCGATGCATTTGAATGGTGGAGCTGGAGAAGAAGACTGAAAGCACCAGGAACTGCCAAAAGGACAAACACATCTGTCTCGGAAGAAGTATGGCCAGAGTGCTCCTTAAAGGCAAGAATGGCAAGACTTTGTCTTACATATTTTGGACTTGTTGGGAGGAGAGACCAGTCCCTGGAGAAGGACATCATGCTTGGTAAAGTGGAGCGGCACTGAAGGAGGGAAGGGCCCTCAATGAGATGGATTGACACGGTGGCTCTAGCCATGGAGTCAGACTGGCATTGGAACAGCTGTGACAATGGCGCGGGACCTGGCGGTGTTTCCTTCTGTGGTGTACAAGGTCGTTATGGGCCAGAACAACAAGACCCAAGCAGATCTAGTTTAAATTTTTGCTCATTGAATCCTCCCAATAAGCAGGCTATGTGTATTATATTCTGATATAATTATTAATTGTACACAGATGCAGCCTCTGAAAGGTTAGGAAACTTATTTACCATCGTATAGCTGGTATAATGGATTGAAATTCAAACTTAGGTTCAAATTTAGAACTTGGTTCTAAAACCAGAACCCATTTTCTTCATTTTTAAAAACTCTTTATATAGTTTAAACTAATTGCAAATCTCAATTTGTTACCATGACATCTTTAACTTAGGCCAGTGTCAAGTTACTGACACATTAAGTATGATTCAACTAGTATTACTCTTTCACATTACTGTTTCACAACTGAGGCTTGGAGTCAGTAACAAATTTGCACATATGCTACTCTTCTTAAGGAGAATTTAATATGTAATATAATTTTTAAAAAAGTTCTCCTAACAATTTTAAATAAGTTTTAACCCAGAACTTATGTATTGCAAATTATTGACAACAGAGAAACAATATGAATTTATGATTGTCATTTTATACTTCATATCATTATTTTGACAAATGTGGGTAAAGTGGTTATTTAATACTAGAACAAAATTGAAAATGACAAGATTATAGCATATGCACTGGAAGCACATAATTCTTTTTGGAGAGGCACAGAAGCTTAAATGAAGGGACAGGTTACTATATACTAGACTCATTTGAAGTCGAAGGAATCTGTTAAGATATGTTACACTGGTTTGAGGATAATTAATAGAAATATATAATATCTTTTTTATTGTTGTGAATTTTGTTTAATGAATGAGTAAGGTAAATGGCAGATTTTTCCCCCTTAGCCTCAATATAGTTAATGTATGGTAAACAGGGAAAATAAGGCACAGATCAAGCAAGGGCAGCCATGTAGGTCCAGAAAAATAGCTCCTATGAATGAAAGGACCATTGAGAGGTTTGAATGAAAATGAGATTACATTTGTACTTTATGAAGATTCTAGTAATGGAGTGGAGGATGAAACAATGAAGTCTGGGGGAATAAATATAACAACGAATACTTAAAGAAAAATATTGGGTGCTGTGTGCCAACATTTGTGTATTCCTTACATATGTCAAATGTATTAAGTTATCTAAATCAAAACAACCTTTGAAGTGAAATGTTATGCTTACTTCAACTTGACAGGTGAGAAAGCAGAGACACGAGGAAGTGAAGATTTCCCAGGTACCGCTGAATAGCTGGTGGCAGTGAGTATGAGACGAAGAGACTGAAACAGTCTTCGTTCAATGTCTAGGAGGTACCTCCTGAGCTGACTTTTACCTAGAATAGCTCATGCAATCCTCAAATCAACTATGTCAGAAAGAGACCTGCCTTTTTTTCTTTTTTAATACATGAGAAAATAAACTCTGAAAGTTCTGATTATATATTCCAACTCATACATTTAGAGAACAGCAGGGCTGGGGTTCCAACAGAATCATCCTGCTGGCAATGAGGCTTATGAACGGTGGAGCAAAAACATAGGAAAATTAAGTGAGTTATAAATGACAAGAAAGAGCCACTTGGTGAACAGTTGAAGTGGTTTAAAGTAGAAATACAGAAGTTAAATAAATCAGAAGTGCCTAGCTTTTGCTATCTCATACTTGTGCTTGAATGTTATGTAAATTTTCCCTCACCTTGAAATCACCCTACTTCCTAACTCTTAAGGAAATTTTGAATCACAATCATCTTCACTGGTTATGTTTACAATTTTATACCATGGGAAAGGCTCTGAGACGTTTCTTATGCAAAATTACACTCAGGAACAGAAAGATCTCAATTATATCCTAGGGAGTGCCTATAATTGATTAATGAATTCAACATTAATAACCTGATTTGGTATGGACATACTCAGGATATCCACTACAGGCAGACAGTTCAAGTTAACAGTCAGAATTGAGTCAGTATTCCATTTAGATCTCTGGGTCGCATACATCCTTTTGGAAGTCAGGAGCCTACCAGTGTGTGTCAGGGCTTTATCTTCTCATGCTTATTTAATCTGTACGCAGAACAAATCATCTGTATGCAGAGGTTGGATTATATGAAAAATACTTCTACCTCAGCATGGGAGGAAGGCTTATTAACAACTTGCAATATGCAGGTGACATAACTTTGCTGCTGAAAATAAGGAGGACTTGAAGCACTTGCTGATGATCAAAAATTGTAGCCTACAGTAGGGATTATGACTCACTGGAAAGGTGACCAAAATCTCAGGACTGGACCAGTAGGTAACATCATGATAAACAGAGAAAAGATCGAAATCATCAAGGATTGCATCTTGCTTGAATCCTCTATTAATATTCATGTAAACAGCAGTCAAGAGATCAAAAAACACATTGCATTGAGTAAACTCTGCTGCACAAGACTTTAAACTGTTGAAAAGTGCAGATGTTACTTTGAAGACTAAGGGGAGCTTCACCTCAGCCACCGTATTTCCAATGACCTCATATGCATGTCATAGACATCGACTAAGGAATAGTAGAGAAGGATAAGTGCATTTAAATTAGGTTCTGCTGAAGAATATAGAAAGTACCACGGAGTGCCAAAGCACGGCCAAATCTGTCTTGGAAGTAGAGACAGAATGTTCCCTAGAGGCAAGGTTTAGACTTCATCTCACATAATCTGAACATGCTGTCAGGAGAGACCTGTCCCTGGGTCACTATGGGTCAGAACGGACTCAATGGCACCTACCAACAATAAAATCAGGGCTCAAAGTCTAGGCTATAGGAGTAAATGATTGCTCACCTTCCATTATAAGACCATATAATTCACACATGGAAGCACAGTGGAACTTGGTAGGAATACCAGAAAGACTTTGGTATTTATAATTTTGCTTGGTGATTGTTGTGGTTGAGGGGCATTGAGTCAGTTCTGACCCATAATGGCTGTGCACAACAGAACAAAGCACTGCCCGGTCCTGCACCATCTTCACAATTGTCCCTAAGCTTGAGCCCACTGTTGCAGCCACTGTGTCCATCCACCCCATGGAGGGCCTTCCTCTCTTTCACTACCCATCTCCTTTAGCAAGCATGATATCTTTTCCAGGGACCGTTCTCTCCTGATAGCATGTACAAAGTATGTGAGATGAAGCCTCACCATCCTTGCCTTTAAGGAGATTCTGGCTGAAATTTTTCCCAAGGCATATTTGTCTGTCCTTTTGAAAGTCCATGATAAATCCTCTCTGGTTACTAAAATAATCAGCTGGCACCCCCTACTTTTCTCTGCTCTATTCTGACCATGCCAAAAGTTGACACTACCGAGTTCAGGAGAATTGTATTTTGTAGTTGATTGTGACCTTCATGAGAACATAATCCTCTGAGAAGTTAACGGCACAGTTTATTTGTTCATTTATGCTCAGAGTAGTCCAGAAGGATGAAAAGCACAAAAGCTTGGCTTTGGGACAGAACAGATGTTACTTCACACATTTTGTATCAAATGAAGAGTAATCAGATAAATATTTGGAAAAAGGAAAAAAGTGAAGCAAAGTTTAATAATTATCTTTAAAGATCAATCCTCCAGGGATGGCAGAGTGTACATCGGCCAATATATTAGATATTTTTAATTCTAGGTCAAGGCTAACTGATAAATAATTAAATGTGTTTTATTTGATTTTTTCCCCAATTCAGACAATTCTATACAAAGTAGAAAGCCGCTACAAATCCTCTTTTAAATTTATTTCTGTAGTCAATGTTAATGATCATTACACCTGTGGAAACATATTTGTTTTCTGAAGGTTGCCTAATTAATTTCCTCAACTACCACTTTTCTTCGCTACTTAAATAGCACCTTATCAAGACCCTATTTTCCCAATTTCAAATCCAAACTTCTCCATTGGTCAATCAAAGCTGGATATAATCTGTCACCACTACCTTGGCCTCTCTCAAGTCTTCACTTAGCCACAGTTATCTGAGTCGCCTCTCCTGTAGCCTGTATTTCTGTCCACTCTCCTCATTTTCTCTAACAGACGAATTCTCTCTCCACAGCATTGCCCACACTACTTGCACCTGAAATACTATCTCTCTCTCTCTCTTTTTAAACTGTGGAGCCCTAGTGTCCTATTGGGCTATATGTTCAGCTGTTAACCAAAAGGTCCACAGTTTGAAGCCAAAAGATGTTCCTTGGGAGAAAGATGAAGCTGTTTGCTCTGGTAAAGATTTACAGTCTTGAAAATCCACAGAGGCAGTTCTGCTCTGTTCTATAGGGTTGTTATGAGTTGGAATTGATTTGATAGCAGTGAGTTTGATATTTTTTGATATTTAAGTATGTAGCTCTAATTCGTATAGACAAACAAACTGAATAAATTATGCAACAGAGGGTTTCTTACCACTATGAGTGGCTTCAACTAGATTACAATGGGGCTTTTATTACTTGGTTTTCAAACAACTGAAGAGGCTGGAAGAGAAAGTTCTGGGGCAAGCTTCCAGAATAATTGTCAGTCCTCAGACTCTCATTTGCTTCAGGGATCTGCTTTATGGATCAAAGCTGCTGCTATGGCTGCCGTAAACCAATGTCCAACAAAAGCTGACCCATGAGCTGGCTACTACTACCTCTCCCTACTAATTTGTTTAAATTGAAGCCAAGATCTAGTACATGTGATTGTCAGAGCCTAAATTACATCCAGAAACGTGGCTGTAAGCAACTTTTAGTTTTCTTTCTTTATATCATAAGACGTCAAAGTCCCACTAGGCTATCACTAGTGAAAATGTGGCTCATGAACCAGTGAAACAATTTGCTAGTAGTGTGCAATGAGTAAGCACAAGGATTGAGAGTAAATACTGAGTTTTAAAGCACTTTGAACTTGCTATGATAAATAAATGCATCATCTGTGGACTTGACTTCATGAACAGGAAGGCCACTTTTATCAATGTCAAATTCCATTCTGAGAGGCAAGTAATATAAGTAAGCTAGACATGGTGGTATACAAAGTTAGTGCGGTAGGATCATGCTATTGCATCCATATGAAATAAAGTTAGAGAACCCCATGGTTGGCCCTTTCCATAAACAGTTTCACAGATGGGCTCACACATAACAACTGTGAGGCTCGAGCAGGACTGGTAGTGAGGCCTTTTGTTGTACAGAGGGATCACTATGAGCTGTCATCCATTTGACAGCACCTAACAATGTCAACACAGATCACCTGAGAAGTACTGCACTGGGGAAACTGGGTGACAGGAGCCAACCCACAATAACCCCCAAACCCAGATTCCTCAAATCTTCATGAGGACTATGAAACTGGTATGTGATATTACTTATGAGATATCAAAATCAATTTTGCACTTAATCACATATGTAGAAATAAGAGACACAACTTTATGTATTTTAATCATGTAGCATTTAAATATTTTTATTGAATTAAAGAAAAAGACTGCTTCTTGTAAAGATATTTATCTTATGAAATACCGTCATTTGATTCTTTGACTGCTGCTTCCATGAGCATAGGCCGTGGATCCAAGTGAAATGCTTGACAATGTTAATCTTTTATCCAGTGATCATTTATCATGATGCCCAATTTTGAAGATTTTTGTTTTCTTTATGCTGAGGCAATGTAATCCATTTGAGGGCTGTGATCTTTATCGGTAAGTGCCTCAAGTCCTATTTGCTTTTAGCAAGCAGAATTGTGTTGTCTGCGCATCACAATGAGCCTCCCTCTAACTCTGAAGCTTCATTCTCCTTCACACAGTCAAGTTTCTCAAAACAATTCCTGAGTTTACATGTAGGTTAAATATTTTGAAATGATACAACCCCAATGAACACTTTTGTCTGGTTTTAAGCTATGCAGCATCTGTTTTGATCAATTTATCCTTCTTTATATACAAGTTCCAGAGGAGCACAGTTAAGTGTTCTGGAATTCCAACTATTTAAATGTCATCAATAATATGTTATAATCCACAAGGTTGAATACCTTTAATAGTCAATAAAATTCAGGTAAACATTGTTCTTGCATTATTGCAAGATTCATCTGGCATCGGTGATGATATCCTTCATTCCAGGTTCTCATCTGAATGTGACTTGATAGGTGTTAAGGTACTATTGCAACTATTTAAGATTATCTTCAGCAAAATTTTACTTGTGGGTGACGTTAAGACTATTGTTCAATTATTTCAGTAGCATTGTTTGATCACCTTTCTTTGGAATGGGCACAGAGATGGCTTTCTTCCAATTGGTCGGCCAGGTAACTGTCTTCCAAAATTTTGACATAAATGAGCAGGAGCTTTCAGGGTTGAATTCGATTATTGAACAGCTCAGTTCAATTTACGGGACCTTATTTGTCACAAATTCTTTCTTTGATACCATCTGGTCTTGAGCAAAGGCTACTTCTGTAAATGGCTGAACACAGAACAGTTCTTTTGGTACAGTGATTTTTGTGTGTTCCATCTTCTTTTGATGGGCCCTACATCCTTCAATACCTTACCCATTATATTCCTCTACATTGCTACTTGAGGCTGGAATTTTTTTATTCAGCACTTTGAACATGAGAGATGCCAACAACATTTTACCCTTTTGGTATTATACAAGGTTAATGGGACTTATGAAGTATTAATGTGATTCTATTGATTACCCAAGGAAAAATCAATGCCAAATTCTTTGATAGTTGCTTTTTCACATATATTAAGGTGGCCATTAAACAACTGACAAACATGTCCATAGTCATAGTTCCTGTTCTTACTTATAAACAGAATAATGTTTTAAGTTATAGTCAGTGATAGTGTTGCTTTCCAATACTAGTGGGTCAACTAGGATAGTTCTTAAGATTTTTAAAAGAGAAAACGATGAAGACTGTGATTATATTCAAGAGACTCATCCATTCACTGCCACTGAATCAATTCCAACTCATAACTGTACAACTTTGCAGCATCGGAAGGCTTTATCTTTCTTCTTTGGTGTGGACAGTAGGTTTGAACTGGCAAGCTTGTGGTTAGCAGCTCACCACTTAATTATTGGACCAGCAGGGCTCCCTCAGAATCTTCAAGGCATTCCTAGAGTGTCACGCATAAAATATATAAACTTGATTAAGTAACACGCACTCCCCCCCACATCTTTTACATATGATGAAATTATATCTTGCCAAACTACCTCTAAGATGCCTTTTTGCAAAAAATTAACCCAATTAAGCTAAATCCTGATTGGCATCTGTTTTCAGATTGGATCTTTTCAAAACTAGGCAAAATTTGTCTTATTTTTTAACTAATATGCAAGCTTGTTTCCTTTCCTATATAGAAGATTAAATGTCCTGTGACTTACTAAATATTTATCATTTTAACTTAACCGTTTACAAATTCTCAGAGTGAATTTCACAGGATTCAGCAAGTTCAAAGCAATAATTCATATGGAAGCAAAATGCACACACAGTAAAACCATTTTCCTTTTAAAGACAGAGGTCTTACTCTTGCTTTGCTATCTGAAAAGCCTTTGTTGAGCTGTGGGAGCATTGCCAAACGGTGTCACCTGCCAGCTGCAGCAATCATATGCTCCCTATTAAAACTCAGTGTCCTGTTGCTGGGCAGCAGCTGAATTTAAGGCTATCAGCATGAACATTCTTCAGTAATGGGATAAACTGCTGTAGCAGTGGGGTCTCTCTCAATGAAATGGCCAGCATACAGAGTTACTATTCTTTCACACAGAGAGTGTTTGCACGCATCTTCTTCTTTATCACCCATGTTGGTGAAGGTGGAGAACCACGATGAAGACTCACAGCAGAATCCAAACTCCAACCCAACTAGTGAAAACTAGATGTATAATACACTGTACACACTACCTCTCAGACCTCTAGAATGGTGCTATGCAGCTTGATTGATTTTAGCTATTCTTTCCATCCAAGGCATTCTTTAGCGTTAAAGAATTTTTCCTTATACGAGTGCTGTTTTTAAAACCCAAACTAACCAAAAGGAGTAGAAAGCCATGACCACAGAAATATTTTAGGCACCAACTATTCAAGTTAATATATGCAAGTACAAAATTAGAGGTAGAAGGCAGGAAGGCTCTGTATAGTGATAATAATCAGAAGTTTTAATATTAACTAGAAAAATGGAATCTGTTAACATGCACGTCACCTAGCAACACCCTCCTGTTTAAGCAAGCTGGACGCCCTGGTGATCCCAACAACACACTCACTTGCCATGAGTAGATGCCTATGCACAGCAACCTATAGGAGAGGGCAGACCTGTCCCTCTAAGTTTCTCAGACTGTAGCACTTTATAAGAGTCAAAGGCCCGATCTTTCTACTTGGGAGCAGCTGGTGGATTCTAACTGCTGACCTTGAGGATGGCAGCTCAGTTCATAACTAACACGCCTCTAAGACTCATTCAAACGAGGGTAGAAGTGAACCAGCATAGCTGCCCACAGTACATGTTCACAAACACGAAAGAAAACCTATGTAGCTGTTCTACAGCAAGGCTGCACGCTCCTGTTTTGGAGGGCGTGTTCCTGGTCTCCTCTTCTCATCACTTCTACGCTCTTAGATGACCACCTGTGTCAGAACTTCAGCTGAAAAAACCATGGTCTTGACTCCTATTTCAATTTACCTAGCATACAATAGCTTCTAAACAAAATGCAACCCCTTTCCTCTAACTGCCTTGCTGCACTTATTTCCAAGTGCTTTGGATTTCCTTGCTATCAACTCTCCCCTATACAATTTAACAACATTTTCTCACAAAGACTTACTCAGAGCACCTTTTCAAAGAATCTTCTCATTTCCATTCCCACACTTATACCTCTGGAAAAACATTCTTTGTCTCGTATATGATTAAGACAGCTTGCCACTTTTCTCTGATCTGTCCTTTTACACATCATCCTGTATTGCCTTGTTAGAATGACCTTTCTGACACAGGTATTTTTATTTCATGAATCATCAGTTTAAGAATCGGCAATGGCTGGCTTAGAGTCCATTCTGTCCAGACGGAACCTTAGCCTGACGTTTGAGGGTCTACACACACTACCACCTATCACTCCACTGCTAACGCGCTTCTGATTCTTCTTCTTTGCTTTTCTACCTCTTTAAAAGCTTTCCCCAAGCTCATGACGTCCCATGTAATACTAAATAGGAAAACCATGTAGACTAATGAGTTTAGATTTGCAAGTGGCAAACCCAGAAACAAGAAGACAATATAATAATAATAATGTAGTTATTATTATAACTACAAAGTAGCAGAGCTGATTCCTAAGGATAAAATAAATCACCAGGAATGAAGTAGTTCATATCAGGAGAAATTGAAGTGGGAACGGAATTCCTCTTCATACAGGGGAAAATTCATATATATTACAGCTGTCCAAAACAGAGTTGCTGTCTTAAAGGGATGAGCCTGGAGAACTGAAGTAGAATCGAGGTGAACAGCAGTGTCATGTGCCCTTAAGAAGGGAAGCTAGAGGGATTTTAATAAGTCATTCCTCCTAGATTCTCAGTCTCTTCTAGAGAAGGGCATAGGGCTGTATCATCTAGAGAAGCTCATTTTCCTCTCTCTCACACACATATACGTATATACGCAACGATCACTTAAAAAATGAAATTCAATGAAAAATAGGACAACATACTGGCATGAAGCAGCGACTAAAAGATGGGACCAGCCCCAATTCCAGCTACATCAACCCCCTCCTCAGAAGAATGCACTGCAGAGGAAAGCACTGAAGATACAGCCCAGGGAGAGGGGCAGGTCTGCCCAGACCACAGGGAACAAACTAAAAGGGGAGAGAGAGAGAGAGAGAGAGAGAGAGAGAAAGAACCACATCCTGGCCCACCAGTCCTCCAGGACGACATTCCTGCTTGGAACAGCTGATGCACAGTGAGGACTTTAGGGCCGGCCCCACCAGGAGATGCAATGTCTCCTCACTGACCCACAGCGCTGCAGGGGACAGCTCTGGAGACAGAGTGTGGGAATTGTGCCTGGTCTAACTTCACCCCCACCCCCACCCCCACGCCCACCCCCACCCCACAGGTGGCAAAACATGAAGGGGGCGCAACAGAGCAGCAAGAGGAGCAAAGAAGTCCCTGTGGAATCCCCCAAATGGACTTCAGACTTGGAAGGCGGGGCTTTGCACCTCATCAGACCTGATTGGAAAACACTCGAAAGGGTCAGTTAGACAGGCCAGGAACTATTTATAGGCTTTGTTTCCCTCTGTCTGTTCTCTTTTTTCCCCTAGATCTAGCTATATAAGATAAGCAGGATAAACAGTCTCGAAAACAACAGAACCGATGGTTCCAGGGTAACATGGGAGAGTAGGTGGGGAAAAGGGAGGGGGAAGGCAACAATTTCAGGAACCAGGGAACAACAAGATATCTAAAATTGATGACAAGGGGAGGATGTAAAACTCCTGATATGGTTGATCAAGTGAAATGTATCCGAGAGGAATTACTGAGAGACGAATGGAGGTCGAATAAGATAGTGGGACAGGAGGAAAGTAAACAGAGGAAAGAATTAGGAAGGCAAAAGACATTTATAGAGATATATATATGTAAAAGTATTAATAAATAACGATAGGGATATAGGTCTATGCACATATATTTATATGTCGTTTTCAGGTAGCAGACAGACATCGGGCCTCTTTATTAGATAAAAGAACTCTTTTTTCTAATAAACTGGCATTTTGTGATGCTCACCTTCCCGACATGATCTCTGAAGACAAAATGGGTGCATAAGCAAATGTGGTGAAGACAGCTAAGGGTGCCTGGCTATTAGACAATATATTGTCTGGGGCCTTAAAGATTTGAAGTTAAACAAGCAGCCATCTATCAGGCAAGCAAAAAAGCCCACATGGGAAGAACAGCAGCCTGTGTGATCACGAGGTGTTGACTGGATCAGATATCAGGCATCAGAAGAAGACCAAAACAATCATACTGATGCGAATGAGGAGGGTCAGAGTGCAGACCCAAAGCCCATCTGTAGACAGTTGGGCATCCCTTCACAGAAGGTTCACAAGGAAGGAACGAGTCAGCCAGGGTGCAGTATAACACCAATGAACTACACAACATTCCTCTAGTTATTTAACCCACCCCCCATTACCATGACCCAATTCTACGTTACAAATTTGCTAGACCAGAGCGTGTACATTGGTGTAGATAAGAGCCCTTGACACATGGAATCCAGGGCAGATAGACCCCCTCAAGAATAGTAATGGGAGTAGCAATACCATGAGGGGTAAGGGGAAAGTTGTGGGGAGGAAGGGGAGAAAGGGAGAATTGATCATAAAGATTGACATATTACTACCACCATCACCACCACCACCACCCGCACTCCGCCAAGGAGGACAATCAACAGAAACATGGGTGAAGGAAGACAGAAGAGAGTGCAAGATATGAAAATAATAATTTATCATTTTCAAGGGTTCATGACGGTGAGAGGGTGGGGGAGGGATGGGGGAATAAAAGAGGTGCTGATGCCAAGGGTTCAAGTAGAAAGAAAATGCTCTGGAAAACGATGATGTCACCATCTGCACAAGTACGATTGATATAATTGATATATAAATTGTTATAAGAGCCGAAAGAGCCCCCAATAAAATGATAAAGAAAGGAAAAAGAAAAGAAAAATAATTGAAACCATTGGCAAAGAAGAGTCATTGGGCTAGTGAGTGAAAGACGGCATACTTATCCTTGCCTTGTTTCATAATCTTGAGTAAATCACTAATCTTTGCCGATCTCCAGATTAAGGATGGCAACATTTTATTTATGTATGTTAGAATATGAATGTAGGACTCAAGTGAGTAGCTGACATGAATGCTGCTTGCAAATCACCATTACAAACAAATGTTAGGTATGAAGATGTCCAAGATGATTGACTTAAAAATATTAATTTAAATTTCAGTATTATTTTTTCTCTAAACAGTACCTACTTTTACTTAATATAAAAGTGTTATAGCTTCTAAAATAGAACACGACAATTGATTATTTATATTAATTTGTTCCCCCTCCCAGATCTTACATATGTGGCACTATATTTTCCCTTACTGAATTCTTATTACCTCAATGATTTAGACCTTG
>NW_022103920.1:68437704-68439104 GCF_000313985.2 Echinops telfairi
TGGCCTCCTAGCTTCATTACCCCTGAGAGGTTCCTGACGTCCTTCATGACAGCGCACCAGAAGACAACTATTCTATCTTGAACTGTCTATGGGAAACATGCTAACTTCTACTTGTCATTTGTGTTCCATGTTGCTTTAGGTGGCCCTAATTGAAATGACCCAAGATGAGACAACACCCAATGCCTCCCTCTCTTTGGCATGGTCCTTCTCCAGGCTATAGGAAGCATGTTTCTCCATAACTTAACTCGTACAGTGTAGGGCTCACCGTCTAATTCTCCCTGGGCGCAGGAGTACTGTGTTGACATTACCATCAGTTAGGTCAAGTCCCACCTTCTAGATTCCCAGATCCCAGAAAAGGCAGGGTCCGTTCTAGGTATGAAATGAACAACAGTTCTATTCAGAGAAATTGCTTCACAAATATTTCCTCTGAGCTTTGCCCTTTTTTTATAATCTTTAAGCAGGTATAGGGAATAAAAATCTGTGACATACATGGTTTCCAGATATTTATTTTTAAATTGCACTCAATTTCCTAGAGATAAATTATATATGTACAAAACTGAGCTTCCTTAAATATTTGTTTGATTTCAAAGTATGTATGCAATTTAATTACAGGAAAGATATCAGAAATAAATTTGGGGTCACACATTCAGATAGCTACATTTTGAAAATACTATGAAATAATACTGGAATTACTCCAATGTAGTCATCTTAAATTATATTCTGATTAACATTGTGAGTCTCACTTCATTTCACCACAACTAAAATTTTATATACTTTTGAAAAATGATGGGAAGGATAATTTCATTCTTTATTGTTTTCATTTTGTATTTTTCTGATAATTAGTGAGAATAATCATTTCTTCAAATATGCATTGATCTTTTGTGTACCCTTTCTTATTTCAAAGGACAAGGAAAACGGCAGTTTCACTTCATACTTAGATCTACATAAACTCTTTATGCTATAGTTTAGTTTGCAACGATTTTGCTTATAACATCATCCTACAAGACATCGTGCTGACCTACCAAATTGATGACAGCATGCCAATAAAATCACGTAAGCAAGAAAGAGCAACTGCCCTAGAACCTCGTGTGTAATACATGAGTGTTAGCAGTGGAAATGCCTCTGATAAAATTTCAGGGACTCCCACAACAGTGTAGTTTCGGAGGATCCATCCACCATGAACACATGTAGCTC
Source organism: Echinops telfairi (assembly GCF_000313985.2). Taxonomy (NCBI): domain Eukaryota; kingdom Metazoa; phylum Chordata; class Mammalia; order Afrosoricida; family Tenrecidae; genus Echinops; species Echinops telfairi. Next base: position 68,438,899 of record NW_022103920.1, read on the forward strand.
CAATTAAAGGTAAATTATGGTGCTTTGCTTCTCCTAACACTAAAAAAGTAGTACAATATTTGATAGACCTCTTTAGATTTTAGAAGAAACATAAAATTTAGCTTTTTTACCTAACACATTTTGAGGTAGTTTATTTTGCCAACCTGGCCAATAAACACATGTGGGGTTAACTGAAAGGCGGAGGGATAAATGGCTCAGTGAGCCTC
>NW_022103920.1:68440127-68441451 GCF_000313985.2 Echinops telfairi
AAGTCCAAAGAACAACAAACTCATAAACAAAGCACTTCCAACACATTTAGGCTTCACATCAAACAGTTTAGAACTTGGCAGTTATAGCACAATAGAATCAAGATTATTAAAATAATCACAAATAGGCTCTCTGAAAGAGAGAAAGAATCCTAAAAGAATTCTGAAAGAATCCCTGTGAATCCTTCGCACCCTCTCAACCCATATTCTTCATGGATATCAATTTCTTTCTCTAATCACCTAGAAAGGTGGCCTGGCTAATGGTCATGCATGGGCTTATTAACATGTACTTTTTTTTGCAAAGTTGATACAGTGCCCATTCTGCTAGCATCAGTGAGCAAACTTGAACCCTGGAACAGTACTCACACACTCCAGAAGGAACAATTCTGCAATCAGTAGTAGATTGAGTACTTTGAACTCAAATTGTAGAAGGTATGGCAATTTAATCTCACTGGAATGGGCAATCCTCTTAACTATGGATTTGTTTTTCCTGACCACTTTTGTTTTGTCAGCATCACTTTTATGGATTTATTCAATGCTTACTGAGGTTTCTTAATAAGATACTTATTTTATAACAGAAAGATAAAGACAATGGAATGACTTTTTAAAACTCCACTAGTTCATATTTTGTCATCCAGATGTAATTAGCCTAACAGAAATATAAATTGACCAAGGGAAGGTACAGGCAAGCTACCAACTAGGAGATGATAGCTTATGAAGTTGGTTGCTACATCTTAAACCAAAAGCCTACTGTCCTCCAGGGGATTCCAACTCATCGTAAACTCCAAGACAGGATAGAACTGCTCCCCAGTTTCTCCTCAGTCGAAAATCTTTAGGAACACATAATCAATGGTGCTGTATTGAGAACATATATTTCTTGGAATTAAAAGACAGGATCAGGAGTTAAGTGGAATGATCCACTTGATATTTTTGATTTCTTATACCAATGACTTTGGACATCCTGTTTTAGAGATTTGGTTACCAAAGGATTAGAGTTTCCAACAGGGAATACTATTTCTAAGCATTTGGAAGTGTGGCTGCTAATAGGCTATTTTCAGTTATTTGTGCCAGTAAATCAAATGGCAAAGAACAGAAGATGAACTTGACTGGTTGTGTGAATGGTGCTCATCATGACAGAGAAAGGGAGTTGCTATTCAAGAATGTCTTCTGGTACTGCCATGTCTACTGTCCCAAAGGCAGATCCATGTAGCTCAAACCCTTAGAGCATTAGAGATTAGAGGACCAGAACTGAAGTATGAGCTGATGGTTAAGAGAAAATGGAACTGAAAGAAGGAAGTTATATCCTATGTTGACCTTGTGGTCGGTT
>NW_022103920.1:68444138-68445317 GCF_000313985.2 Echinops telfairi
AAAGGAAAAAAAAAAAAAAAGAACATAGCATAAATACTTTTTTTTATCTCAAATGATGCTATATTAATGCTCTACAAAATAACTGTTGGTAGTATATAAAAATACATTTAAGCATAACGCTTTTTGAGGTCCGGATTTCCTCTAGCTAAATAAAACTTTATACCCCATCCACTGTACTTGAGTCCCACTGAATTGCCTTCTCACAAACAAACAAAAACAAAAACAAGAAACAAATTCACTGCCATGTAGTCGATGTCAACTTACAGAAATCCTATATGACAGGACAGAAGTGAGTTTCTGAGAATGCAACTGTTGACCGGACTGGAAAGCCCAATCTGGCTCATGCAGAGTAGCGAGTATACACCGAGTGTTGTCAGCATATTTTAAATTCAGTTTTGGGAGTAAAATTAGGTGCCTTGGCGGATATTCATGTTGGCTTATACTGGAGTATATATGGCAAGTAAGAAAAAGTAATATAAATAAAATAATTGGCTTAAACATGGCAAAAGATCTTGGGTAGCCAAAGCAAATGGAAATGATGATAAAGTAAAAATCTAAACAGAAAATTTCAACAGATAGGAAAAGAATTCAAAGTGAAGTGCTACAATGAAATGTGCAAAGACCTGAAGTTAGAAAGCCAAAATGAAGAACACACTCAGCATTCTGTCAAGACACAAGTTGCAATATCGATGCATCCTCTGGGCAAAATATTGAATTATGGGGGAAGCATCCAAAGAAAGTGGAAAGAATACACAAACTCAAATGACAGAATTGGTCAATAGCCAACCATTAAAGAGGTTCCATAGGATTAAGAATCCATAGTATTGAAGGGAGAATTTCACGCTGCACTGAGGACTCAAGGGAAAGCAAGACTCCAGGAAGGTGCAGGATACCAAATGAACCGCTCAGGCGTGGTCCTGAAGCACCCGAAGCACTAGCTTGATGCTGCCAAGAGACCTGGCCGACACGAACCTAACTGCCTGGGGATAGCTGTGTTTGGGTCCACGTAAAGACGGTGACCGGGACAGAAGTAAGGACGTGCTACACAACATCATTAATACCACATGCAAGTAAGTTTATATGGAAGGTAATTAAAAAACAGCTGCAACAGTACATGGACTGATAGGGATATGTCATAAATTAAAGACGGATTCAAAGGGGATGTAGAATGAGGAATAT
>NW_022103920.1:68446768-68457073 GCF_000313985.2 Echinops telfairi
AGACTCCATAAATCAGAAATCTGAGCAATGTCATCAATGTGGAATTGAAGAGTTCTAGAATAAATTATAGATTCACTTCATAAACTCAAAAAGTTTTCCATGGACTTTTCCCCACCTGAATTTCATTAGTTTGTTGCTGTTTAGAATATAGGCAGCAATGGTGGGGGTTGATCAATTCTAATGTAGCCTAGAGGAATTACTGAGGAATTACTGAGAACCGCATGGAGGGTGAATATAATAGTGGAGGAGGAGAAAAGTAAAAGTAAACAGAGGAAAGAACTAGGAGGCAAATCTATGTATATTAGTATAAATATAGGCATGTAAATATGTAAATATATTAATATTATGGATAGGAGTATTAATAGGAGTATTAATCTAAGTACATATATTTATATGTTAACTTATTAAGGTAGCAGACAGACTTTGGGCCTCTACTTACGTCCTCCCTCAACACTCAACACAGGAACACTTTGTTCTAATAACCTGGCACTCAGTGATGCTCACTTTCCCAATACAATCACTGAAGACAAAATGCATAAGCAAATGTGGTGAAGAAAGCTGATGATGCCCTACTATTTAAAGATACAGTGCCTGGGATCTTAAAGTCTTGAAGTTAAACCCGTGGCCATCTAGCAGGGAAACAACAAAGCCCACATGGGAAGAAGCACACTAGCCCATGTAATCACGAAATGTTGATGAGATCATGTATCAGATGATCAAAAACAAACAATTACATCAATGTGAAGGAAAGGGATCAAAGTGCAGACCCAAAGCCCATTTGTAGACAACTGGATGAACCTCACAGAAGGGTCACATAGAAGGAAGGATTCAGCCAGGGTGCAATACATACAGCACCTATGAAACACACAACATTCCTATGGTTCTTTAATGCTTCCCCCGCCCCCCACTATCATGACCCCAGTTTTACCTCCAAATCCTGCTAGACCACAGAATGCATGACAGATAAACCCCTCGGACACAGTAATGGGAATAGCGATACCATGAGAGTTGGGGGAGGGGAGAGAAAGAGGAGAAAGGGGGAGCTGATGGCAATGATGGATGTATAACAACCCCCCCACACACACACAACACACACACACACACACTAGAGGGACAGATAAGAGAAATGTGGGTGAAGGTATACAGCAGACAGTGTAAGAAATGAAAAACAATAACAACATATAATTTATCAAGATTTCAAGAGTGAGGGAAGATGCAGGAGGAAGGGAAAAAAGAGGAGCTGATATCAAGGGCTCAAGTAGAAAGAATGTTTTGAAAATGACAATGGCAACATATGTATAAGTTTTCTTGATAAAATTGATTGTTATAATATCTGTAACATCCCCCAATAAAATTATTCTAAAAAATTAAAAATTGGGGAAAAAAAACATATAGGCAGTGAAACACATCAATTCAACAGATTGTCATCTTGAACTGTTCCTCCCTCATTAGCATAAACTGTTTTCCAAGGTTCCCATCTAATTTTTTGAGTTGATATTGTCATTTGATCTTATCTAGATAGTTCTCAAAAGAGTAAAATGCTCTAGGAAGCCCATTTTCACTTATGAAGCTAAATGATTGATATTAATAAGACTTTAGGAGTTATTTTTGGTTCAAGGTTTAAAGATTATCATCTCTGAGCAAGAGTTTCCCATGGGTTTATCCCATGGAGTTTTCTTATGCAGAAGTAAGAAGCAGAAAAATGTGTAAACTTTGAAACCATTTTAAAAAATATACTGAGCAAAATAAGTACATTGTGTGGATGTATGTGTGTGTGTAATCAATATTTGTAAGTTCAAATAAATGCAGCTTGTTAACATAACTTTTATTCCAATGGGGGCTGGGGATTTAGTTTGTGTGTTGGTGTGGCAGAAGTAAGGAGAAAGCAATAAAGTTAGCATAATACAATTCAATTTATATAGAATTTAAAATTGTTAAATGCCTACTGTGATTCATGGGCACCAAAATGTTAATAATGATTATTTCAGGTGGTTCATTCTAGGTTAATTTTATTTTTTCTTTTCATTTTGATATTTGTTGTCAGTTTTAAAATATTAAGCACCCATTAATTATATAATCACAATACCAAATCTATTTCCATTGTGTTTAAAGAAAAAAAAGAAATAATTTGAATATTACTACTTTATGTGGTCTTTATACCTCACCTAAAAACAACAGAGAGAATGAAATAGGGCCAGAGAATAAGAAACAAAAAGAAAATGGTTTCATTTATTGCTACTGACTTTTAATATTTTTCAAAGCATCCGAAGGAAATGGCAATGTAAGTTTATAATACTAGTACCTGCTACCAATTCTCATAAGTGGTTTAACTATGATATCTCTGTCCATATCTAGACACATATAAATGCAAAGATAATATTTTATATAAGTTCTTTGCTCTATTTAACCAATTAAATTAAAAGTCATATAAAAACAAAATTTTCTTTTATTTTTTTAAATTTTGAGATGATATAAATGTGGAAAGGTCGTGAACACATGCAAACATCATGTAATAATATATGAGCCATTTAAATATTTAAGATTTTCTCTGATTACATAATTAGTATTGAAGTTTCTCTTGTCTTCCTTTAATAAATGACAGTTTTATGATTGCAGTTGTCCATTGGTATCTAGGGGGTATAGGCTTTAGGACCGTGAATAACAAAACTCATGGATGACCATGCTTCTTACATAAAGCATTTTATTATTGACATACAACTGACACATAACCTCTCATATGCTTTAAATTACCTTTAGATTACTGATAATATTTAATTTCAGTGAAAATTTATTAGTAAACTAATAAATTTATACTCCCTCTTCACCTTTGAGGGATTGTTATGAGCACTTCAATTTTATTGTGTTTTCACCACTGCTTTTGATCCTCAGGTAGCTGGATCTGAGGAAGCTGTCCCCGTGGCTACGTGGGACCGACTATGTTCTATCTTCCTTAATGCAGGCCATTTTCTACCTTTCGATAAGCAGTAAATGTTGGCACAACCTGTTGCTATCAGATCCTATTTACCTTTTCCACTAATCAAGGCTTCACCCTGATTTGGTACCTCTCACTTCTCTCTCAGATGAAAAGAGTAAATTAATAATAGCAAGCCTTGTAGTTGACAGACACCTGATTATGTGTAGTTGCCAGACACCTGGCTACTTGGTACTCAATTTGATTAGTCACTAGAAAAATGCAAACCCAAACTACACATACATGACATGTTTCAAGAAGCTGATGAATCCCCAGATGCACTCACTCATTTATTTCAAGACACTGAAAGACATTTACGTGGCCAACTCGCTGGAAGTGATCAGCATTTGTACCCAATCCAAAGAAGATGAACCAATAGAATACACAGATTATCAAACATTATCACTGATATTGTTCTTCTTCTCAACATTATTCAATAACAGCCACAGCAGTACATTGACAGAGCTGCCAGAGGTTCAGACCATGTTCAGAAGAGGACATGAATGCCAGGTGGATCCAGGCGGAAAGCTGAGAATACCAAACCGATGTTGGCTTGTATTTTATTTATTGTGCAAAGACATTCAACTCTGTGACTCATAACAAACTATGGATAGCTTTCAGAAGAATGGGAATTCCAGAACCCTACATTGTGCTCCTATGGAACCTGTACATAGACCAATATGCAGTAGTGTGAACAGAACAGGGAGATAGTATATGATTTAAAATCAAGAAGGGTGTGCATCAGCATTGTATCCTCTCACGCTACTTGTTCAATCTGTATGCTGAACAAATGACCATGGAGCTGAATTATATGAAGAACAAAATGCTATTAGGATTGGACATAGGCTTAATAACAGCCTGTAATATGAATATGATATAAACTTGCTTGCTGAAAGTGAGGAGGACTGGAAGCACCTGCTGATGAAGATCAAAGAATTCATCCTTCAGTATGGATTACAAGTCCGTGTAAAGAAAACCAAAATCCACACAATTGAACCAATAGATAACATCATGATGAACAGAGAAAGGATTGAAATTGCCAAGGATTTTTTCTTGCATGAATCCAGAATCAATGCTCATGGAAGCAGCAGTCAGGAGATCAAATGGCACATATCATTGGGTAAATGTGCTGCACAAAATCTCTCTAACATGCGAAAAGCAAGGATGTGACTTTAAGGATTAAGATGCGCCTGAACCAAGTCATGGTATTTTCAATTGCCTGATATGTTTGTGAAAGTTATGCACTAAATAAGGAAAACCAAATAAGAATCGGAGCATCTGAATTATGATGCTGATGAGGAATACATGTACCATAGACTTCCCAAATAACAAACCAATCTGTCTTGGAAGAAGTACAGCCAGGAAGTTCCTTAAATGCAAGGATGGCAAGACTGCCCTGCATACTTTGGATATATTGTCAGGAGAAGCTAGACCCTGTAGAAGGACATCATGCTTGATTACGTAGATGGGCAGTGAAAAAGATGAAGACCCTCAAAAAGATGGGTTGACCCAGTGCCTCCAACATGGGTTCGAACTTATAACCACTGTGAGGAGGACGCAGGTCTGTTCAGTTCTGTTGCCCATGGTGCCACTACGACTGGAAGGCACCTAACACCAACAAGGCAGGTAAGAATAATCAAACAAAGCAGACGGTACCAAGTGTTGACAAGGATGCAGTGAGTGTAACTAATTCATCGCTGTTCTAACAATGTAAATCAGTGGCGCCGCTCTGCAAAACATTTTGTCAGTTCTTCCAAAAGTTAATATAGAATCACCATCTAACCTACCAGTTCTACTCCTAGGCGTGTATGCAATAAAAATGAAAACCTAGTTTGACACACTAATTTGATTGTGAATAATAGTTAGTAGTAGTGAAAATATGGAAAGAAGTAAAAATATGTTCACCAACTTATGAAGGAATAAATGTGGTATATCCATATAACGAATATTATTCAGCCATTAAAAAGGAATGAAGCGTACCAATGCTACATCAATGAAAATAGAAAACATTATTCTAAGTGAAAAAAGTCAGACATGGGAGGTCAATTTGCAAAATATAATTTATATGAAATGTACAGAATAGTCAAATCCATAAATGCAAAATCAAATATAATGGTTGTTAAGGACTGGAGAAATGACCAGTCCCTATAAATAGCTGTGGGATGGCTCCCTAATGATAATATCTATTGCAATGAGACAGTGGTCTTGGTTGTACAACCTTATAAAATAATAATATGCTTTAAGTGCTCACTTTGAACTATTGATCTGTGAATTATATTTCAATAAAAATGTTAAAAGTATGCCCTTAAAACTAAAATTTTCAGACTCGCCTTTATGTCAAATGATGTGCACCTTAGTTTTACCAAATACTCTGGAGCTATACAAATTATATTGGAAGTAGAGGATAAGCATGAAACGTTGGAAAAATATATTATCAGCTTACTGAGAAACTCCACATATGACATGAGGGAATGTTTTCTTTTCATATTGATTTATTTCACAGCACTCAGCTATGGTTGATCAAATGCAAATCATTTCAGAAACCAAATTTGCAATTCTAAGATGACACTGTCTAGGGCATGCATCATTCATTATGATTTCACAGTGTCTCCTCGCCTGATTTACAGTTGTCAAAATTAACATTACATGGCATAATTTATTTTGTATTTTTGCTCAACTCTCCAAATCAGGGAAAATTCAATGAAAACAATTCCAATGAATTTCTGCTCCTCCCATATTTTCTTTTAGTTCCTTTCTACCCTTCTCTTTCTTTCTATTAACATATGTTTTATCCGGTTTTTTTTGACAGTTGGAATCTATTTGATGGCACTGAATTTGATTTAGAGTTTTAAAATATTTTAATAATTTCTTCCACAATTTTCAAGACTTTTAAATTGTTCTCTTTTAAATTTTACAATTAAAAAGACTTTATTTTTTTATTTATATGGATTTTTAATGTTTTTAAATTTATATATTTTATTCTATAGAAAATGATACATTGTTCTGAACTAAATCTCCAAGTTCTGACTCTATGTTGGGGCTATTTTAGACACAAATACATGGAACTCACAGAACAAACCAACCGAAAAAATTCCAAGATAATTTTATATATATATATATATACACACACACACACACACACACACACACATATACGTATATAGATATATTTTAGTGCAGTGTACACAATGTAGAAAAGGTACTGATTTAGGAAGATATCATTAAGAATTGCTGTCATTAATAGTTTTGAAATTAAAATATGTGACGCTATAATTTTTTCTCTATGACTTATTTGAAGATAAAATATTCAATGACTTTTCCTACCACTTATATGTATTGTATTTATTGAATATAATATATCATTAAAAATTAATTTTCAATAACCTTGGCATAACAGTGAGACTCTTGTGTAAAGAGAATTTTGTTTGTGTTTACTAGGATAATGTCCTATTAATGATCTTTTGTGTGATTTTAGCACTATAGCAGTGTTCCTGACTAATATGCAAAATTGTTAGATTCTGTGAGCTTAGCCAAATGAGATATTTATAGTAAAATGTATAATACTTGCAAATTTAAAACTGGTCTTATACTAACATATTAAAGGTACACAGAATTAAATGTATGGTCCTTTTAATTTATTAAATCACATATGCATTATAAATCCATTGATTATTTTTTAAATCATTTTATTGGGAGATCTTACATATATTATAACAATCTATAATCCAATTAGATCAAGCATAATTGTGCAATTGCTGCCACCATCAATTTCATAACATTTTCTTTCCTCTTAAATGATTTGATATCAGCTCCCCTTTACCTCCTCCCTTCCTCACCCTACTACCCAGGAACCCTTATTATATATATAATATATGTCATATATATATATATATATACACACACATACATTTGTCATATCTAACACCATTCAAGGTATCAGTTCACCTACAATTGTGTTATTTGTATGGGGTTATACAGTCATTTCTAATGGCTCTCCCTGCCCCTTCTCTCTTCCCATATTCTCAGGAATCATTATTCCCATTACTATTCCTGAAGGGTTTGTCTATCATGGATTTCATGTGGCCCTTCTTGTGAGGGACTGTCCAATTATCCTACAGATGGGTTTAGGTCTCCACTTTGTCTACACTCCTTCATGTCAATCTGATTGCTGTTTTAAAAATTTCTAGCAAGCTTTTAAGACCCCAGACATTGTATCTTTTAATAGCTGGGTACTATCAGTGTTCTTCACCACATTTGCTTATGCACCCATTTTGTCTACAGTGATCATGTCAAGCTTAGTACCATATAATGCCACATTATTCGAACAAACAATTCTTGTACTGAGGTAAGATTTAAGTAGAAGCCCAAAGTCCATCTGCTTCCTTAATGTATTTACTTATATACACCTATTTTTTATACTTAAATATATACATATCTATATTTGTGCCTATATATAATTTTTACTTTTTTATTATTTCCTATTTTTCCTTTTTTCTTTCTTTCTGCCCCACTATCATGTGTACTCATCGTTCACTTCTCAGTAATTCCTCTCGGATACATTTCAGTTGATCAAATAGGAACAGGAATGCTATCCCCTCTCACTGATTTCTTTTTTGGTACAACAATATATTCTGGGTCTTTTCAAAGAGATTTAAAGAATTCAAAAAGGTAAGAATTATACTCTTTTCCTTCTTTGTTTTCAATGATGTTTACCATCTTAACATTTTAAAATCACCCTTTATGATTAATATAAGTTCATCTTTTCTTGGTCATTTAATTTATACAGAAATTTCACATGCATATATTTTCCAGTTAAACAATAATCTTGACACATATGTAATACTTGTTATTCTCATTTTAGGTGTAGGAGATACTCTTAAAGTCTGATGTTAATCCAGACCTTCTGAGTCTTTTGATTCTAGCATTCTAGCCATTAATTTGGTTGTATAAACGATTTCTCTTTTGTGTTGTCCACCTTAGTTTCCATGTTCCTCACAGAGGAAGACACTACCTATTCTTCCCAGATTACCGAAAGAAACTCTCTCTAGAAGGATCACCAAGGAATCACCTGCCTTAAACTCCTTCCCTATTAAGCTGCAAGCTTTGCTAAAATGTAAAGGCCTTTCCAATAACACTGAGAAGAGCCATATTATGATTACAAGTATATAATATGAAATTTTGTGAGGTTAAATAAGTAGTAAACACAGGGGAATAAAATATATGAAATTTAATTAAATTTGACCGAGTAGAGAAAGTCTCCCAAACGGCCTATCACGGAAACCACTTAGAAAGGCTTTAGACATATGCTTGTTGTGAAAGGAAATGAAGTCAAAGTGTCAAACTTTAAGTATTTCTGCAGTGAGGGGGAGTTTTACATTTAAAGGGAAAAATGCGAGTTGTGTTTTTGCACCAATTCAAACTTGATCCTGCAGCATTGTGCATCTACCTACATTATTGCTAGGTTCATCCATGAACGATTCAAACTAGAAGGTAGCTGAACTTTCTCACAGTCCGCATTATTAAAATTAGTTTTTTACAAGAAAGCATAGTCAAATAATACATAAACTCAATTACTACCGTATCTGTTGAATAAATATAAAAAATAAATGTAATGAATAGCCTTTGGTGGGACAGTATTTGAGATTCCTTAGTATGCCAGTCACCTAGGGCTGGACATAAGGAGAGGTAAGAAAACTCCAAATTCACAGCCTTTAATTCGATTTGACTCAGGGACCTTATAGAACTGCCGTCGTGGGTTTCTGAGACTGTAACTGTTTACGAGAGTGGAAAGCCTCATCAGTCTCTGATGGAGTGGCTGGTGATTTTGGGTTGCCTACCTTTCAGTTAGCAGCCCCGTGTGTAACCATGATGCCACCAGGCTCCTAGAAAGGTGCTTAGCAAGCAAATTTTAAAAGGTACTTCATGACTCCAAGAGCATGCAAAATTTTATTTAAGGGTTAACTCTACTGGGCCCTTCCTTGTCTTGCTAGTAGTCCACACTGTCTATTATTCCTTGGCTACAACTCATTGTCCTTATTCTTCATCTAGAAGGAAAAGGTAGATCATACCTCTATGGCAGACTGCCTCTAATTTCATTAGCGCATTACAGGTTTAGAGGGCAAATAAATTGAGGTGGTAAGGAATAAAATAACGGGATTATTAAAACTATTCTCTTTCTTAGTCCTCTATCTTCCTTTTGGCTGGTACAGATTATTATATTTATAAGGATAAAAAGTGAACTACATGGCTATATTTAGCAGGGTTTAGAAGAAAACTTTCACCATCATGTTGAATTCTCAGCAAGCACAGATAGAAGACTCAGTGGATTAGCACTTTCAGTCTGTCCTTGGCTCTGATGAAGTAAGGAAGTGAGACTCCAGCTAAATCAGCCACTTTATTTAAAAAATTTTAGTTGTTCATTTTGTTTCATTTTTAATGGTTTTATTGACATATAATAATTCACATAACATACAATTCCATGATTTATTAAAATCAAATGGCCACTTAAAAGGAATAAAACCAAACGCAAATTAGGAAACTGTGTGTGTGTGTGTGTGTGTGTGTGTGTGTGTGTGTGTGTTCCTTCTACTGGACCATGTCCAATTTTAGCTGTCCCAACATTACAACATTTTGTCATCTATTTGCCTGATCTCTAAAATTTGGAGGCTGGACCCAGGTTAGTATCAAAATATTCAATGAAAATTTTTAATATTTAATTTTCTATCAGTTGTTCTCATGTTGTTCATTTGACATCAAAATTTTCATTAACTACCTTTTGATCCATGCCTCCTTCATCCTATGCCTAGATTATGCCCCTGGCCCTACCCCTGGCTGCCCAAACTGCAGGTGTGAGACCTTCCAATTCATCCTGCTTGCTACTTCTACTGATGAATCTAATTTTAATCTTACTCGAAGAAAGCCAAAATTTCTTCGCTGTACTATCAAGGCCATAGGCTCTCATTCTAAAGATATTGAATGCTCTCTACCACTTGCTTAATTCAAATTATAACATGATCTCCATTGCCCTTTATAGATAGCTTGCTCATTACTACTTTCAAGATTTATTTTTTAACCACACCTTTCTTGGAATGCTTACCCTTTCCTTCCTCTTACCCATTTTTCAGAAATTTTCAGAGTCAAATCTCAAGCCTGACCAAATTATTCTTGCCATTATAGGTATAGTCTTTCTATTGACTACTTTATTCACTTTATTCTTTCATCAAGAATTTATTTTTATTAAATATATATATATTTTAAGGGTTTTCTGCCTGTACTTCTTTTTTTTTTTTAACATTTTATTAGGGGCTCATACAACTGTTATCCCAATCCATACA
>NW_022103920.1:68457602-68460383 GCF_000313985.2 Echinops telfairi
ATATGAAAGACAGGAGCAATTTTTCACTAAATGCTACAACTGTGGTACTATGGCACAGTTGTTCAGAAATTTATAATTTATTTCATTATATGTGATCCTTGACAAATTATAATCTCACAGAGAAGCTACATTTTTGTTCAATTGCTTGAAATACTATGTGATACCCAAAATACATAGAGTACTATATACTAGATGAGAACCAAAATATATTCAAATTTCATAATACTGAAATAATTCATAATAAATTCATAGTTATTATTATTAGTTTAGAATATATGTCTCTATTACTATGTTTCTACTCTTATACAGCAATAGAAGTGTATTTGTATATTCACATATATGCATGCTAAAAGGGGTTTTTTAATTTGTGGAAACATGGAATTTAAACATAATACAGTTTTCCCAGGAACTTATATATATATAATTGTAGCTTGGCTTGTGTTTCTAAGTAGCCCTTTGAAGCTTTAAATTTATTGGCTTGTAAACCTGAAAAGAAAAGATATTTTTACCTCAGCTTTTGGTGGTCTTAATTGATTTCTCATTTTCAAATACTTGCTTTGTTTTTTCCAGCACAGTGCACTGTACATGAGTGTGCCAACATTCCAGAATGTTCACAGTACAATGGATTCTTATATTAAGCAAAACAGTTATTTTGTTCATTTGAAATTCAATTGCTATACTTGTAAATACTACTCATATATATTTTCCATGATCATGTCCTTTCAGAAATCTCTAGTAAGAATGCTCTTTAGAAGCTAAGATGTCAACACACACCATCAGAGGGAGTAGGCTTGAAGTCCATCATGCTTGGTAAAGAAGAGTCAGGGAAAAAGAGGAAGATGCTCAGCAGGATGGGTTTGTCTAGTGGCTGCAACAATGTTTCACACATAACAATAATTGTAAGGATAGCGCAGAATCGGGCAGTGTTCTCGTCTTTGGTACATGGGGTGAGTATGAATCGGAATCCACTAGATGACATCTAACAATAACAACAGCAATATTAATGAAAGCAGGTTTATACTTAATGCGGGATAATCCGTCAGTGACACTTTGAGTGTAAAGCCCTACCTGTTATAAAATGAAAGAAGATTAAAAAATAAAGAACATAATAAAGTGAGATGTAGTAATGGCATAAGATATAGCTCAAGATATGGATAACATTTTTAACAAGCAGATGAGACAAAATACATGAAATTACTACCACAATGTTAACAAAATCTAAGAAAACAAGGTTATTTTTCATCAGGTTATACAAGCATTGAATTAATGATAAGTTAACCCCCCTAACCCCATGTTGTTGTTGTTAAAAGTGCCTATTTCCTCCCATTTAACACCCTTTTTGTTATATTTTAGTCAGAAGAAAGCAAAGCATTACCCAAAGCTGGGAGAAAGCCAGCAAATAAAGGAAAACAATGGGCGAAATCCCAATGGCTGCCAAGGAGATGAAAGGCCTCTGGCCCCACCAGCAGTTGTGCTGCTCAGGGAAGTGCCAGCTCTGACAGGAAGCTAACTTCCCCCTGTCCCAGGCTCAAGGACTAAATTTAGAATGACCACATAGGAGCTACTGATAACCCTCAAAGAAAAGGGAGGGAGTCAGAACGGATCTTATTTAAATTTTACGTGGAGTGGGCGTAGGTAATGGTACAGACAACATAATTCATGGTTATTCCCAACCCCAAATCCATTCGATTATCTTAACCACCTCCGACAGCAGAAATAATGTTCTTCTACCAATGGACCGAGTTGTTCCATAGACTCCAGTGCTAAACCTCCAAACCGAGACAAACCGTGTTCAAGGGTGTTTGTCTGTGTCTCTTAGGTCTGAGGTGATCTGCGTCCGTGTCTTCAATAGATAGGTGTGCCTGCACCCACATATTTACACATAGTGTAAATACACTGCCCACAATGCCAGTAATGACATCTAACAGCTATAAAGGAGTATATGAATGGAGAGCAATTAGACAGAGGATTGTGAAAATTGTTCATAATATTTTTCAAAACTATGAAAGAATGAAAGCTTGCCTTCCTAAAACAAAGCAATTCCTCAACAATTAATGACTTTATTTCTAAAAAGTGCTTGGCTATGTAACTATGAACAATCCAACCTAAGACCAATTATTATATTATTGAATTTGAAGAGGAAGAAAATCTATTCTTTTGCAGATTCACACTCAGTTCTTCAGATTGTTTACATCAATCAAGTTGTTAAAAAAAACATGTTAGCTCAAAATAAAATATCTGATTTCAAAATAAAACATCTTGATGCAGAAACACTGATATAAAATTCCAGATTTTTGTCATAGTAAGGCGCACTGGCGGAGCTGTGGGGTGCGCATTTCACAGCTAACCAACTAGGAGCCGCAGTTCAGACCCAAGAGCTGTTCTTAGGGAGAGATTCAGAGTCTCAAAAACTCCTTTTCAGTGATACATTCTTAGAGGATACACTAAGATTTTTTCCCCAAAGTATAGGCTGGTATATTTTAATTTGTTCTACACTCGTTTGATGAGAGGAGACTTAATTTTAAAGAGACTTCATTTATCTATTTTGTCCTCCTATTTGTATATTTGTTGTAATGTTTATCTGATTTTTCAAATAGGTTAGGCACTATAGTTTTCTTTCTATGTGGTCTAGAAACTTACGGTTTTAGATTTTAACATCTAGGCTTTTGGCCCATTTTCAGTTAATTTTGTGAATGGTTTGAGATATAGATCCTGTTTCACATTCCTGCTGATGGATGGCCAATTTTTCCATCACCAGTGATTACAAGGAATCTTTCTTCT
>NW_022103920.1:68461335-68475879 GCF_000313985.2 Echinops telfairi
TAAGACCCCAGATGCTATACTTTTTGATAGCCGGGTCTAGGCTGTTTTTATTACAGTGGCTGAATAACGTATTTTGATATTGGGGAAATGTGTCCTTTTTCTTTACATTGCTTTTGATAGTTGAAGTTATATTACCTTCCATATGAAATTAGTTAATAAATTTGATTTCATTAAAGTGTTATTCGGACTTCTATTGAGATATCTACATAAGACTGACATTTTCGTTAAAGTAAATCTTATAATCAATGATCACAGGATGAATTCCCATTTTTGTACCTCTCTTTTAGTTCTTTTTGCGGTGTTTGATAGCACTCACCTTACAAGTCTTTTATGTCTATGTAATTTTTGTTAGGTGCCATTGAGTTAGACCCAACTCCTGACGAACCTATATGCCTATGTTTCCCAGAAAGAAACATCGCCCAGTCTTGCACCATCCTCACAATGGTCATGTTTGAGCCAATTGTTGCGGTCACTGTGTCAGTCAATCTCCAGGAGGGCCATCTTTTTCCAGTGCCTCTCTGCTCTCCTCACAATGTCCTTTACCAGGGACTGATCATTCTTGATGCCCAAAGTATCTGAGAAGAAGTCTTGCCAACTACTCTTCTAAGGAAATTTCTATTTGCACTTCCTCCAAGACAAATTTGTTTGTTATTCTTTTGTCTATGGTACTTTCGACACCATGATTCAGATGCATCATTTCACCTTCAGTCTTCATTTAGTGTCCATCTTTCCCATGCATATGTGGCCACTGAAAATATGATGGCTTAGGACAGGGAAACCTTGTCCTCAAATGATGATACCTTTGCTCTCTCAGACTTTAAAGAGGTCTTTTGCAGCAGTTTTGTCAAATGCAATACACGATTTGATTTCCATGAACATTAATTGTAGATCCAAGTGTGTGGCAGTTACATAATTTCCTTCAACTTGAAGTGTAGGGGTGGAGACTAGCCTGTCAATCATGTTGCAGCCTGATGGTGCTTCCTTGTGGGCGTGACTTCCTCTTAAGGAGGGTCCTGGAAATCTCCGCCTCTCTTTCTGCCTTCACCTTCCTGTTGACAGTACAAGAGACCTGCAGGAGCCCTGGAGATGCGTCCACCGCCATTGGATCTATACTCTGCACCCACCGGCCTGTGATCTTCCTGCACTCTGCATCATTGCATGTGCCTCTGTGAGTCTGCAGAGGGATTTATAGACTAGGATTAGGCTTATGGACTTGAGTTGGACTGTGCTGGAATGTTTTATTGAAGCATAATTCCCTCTTGATATATAGCTCTCTCTTACATATATATATATATATATATCACTGAATTGGCTTCCTAGTCAACCGGCCTAACACAAAGTGAAATAAAACATATGACAATTTCGATCTTTTCGCTGTTTATCATGATATTGCTTTTCACTCCACTTGTGCCGATTTATGTTTTATTTATATTAAGATTTAATACATACTGAAGGCTGAAGTCTTTGATATTACATCAATAAGTGCTTCAAGTTCTCTTGGCTTCCAGGAAGCAAAGTTGTGTCATCTGCATAGGAAAAGTTGTCAATGAGATTTCCTCCAGTCCCGATGTCTTGTTTGTTTGTTTGTTTACACACAGTCTAGCCTCTCAAATTATTTGCTTAGCAGAGAGTTTTAAAAAGTATGGTGAAATGATAAAATCCTGAGTCACACCTTTCCAGATTTTAAACAATTCACTATCCCATTGTTAGATAAAATTGCTTCCTGGTCTAAGTACAGGTTCCACATGAAAACAATGATGTATTGTGGAATTCCCATTCTTCCCAGTTTTTCATAATTTGTATCCCACAAAATTGAATACATTTGCATAGTGAATGAAATACCAGTAAATATCTTTCTATTATTATCTGTTTTCAGCCAGGATCCATCTGAGATCTGCAATATCCACTCCTTACACATCCTCTTCTGAATCTGGTTTGAATTCCTGGGATATACTACTTCAACTGTTTATGAATTACCTTCAGCAAAAATATACTTTCATGTGACATTAATCTTATTTTTCTATAATTTTCACAATCGTACAACCATGGATCTCTTCCAGTTGGTTAGCCAGGTAGCTGCCTCTCTCCTTTAGCATAGATTGGTGAAACTTTACATCACTGTATCAGTTTTTAAATTATTTCAATTAGTATTTAGTCAATCCTTAGAACCTTGTTTTTTCATTAATATCTGCAGTGCAGCTTGGACATCCTCCTTCTTCAATACCATCTGTTATTGAACATATACTACTTCTGGAAATGATTAGACATTGATGAATTACTTTAGGTACAGTGACTATGAATTCTTTCCAGCTTCTTTTTATGTATCCAGCATCAATCACTTAATTGCCCACAGAGTCCTTCAATAATGCAACTTGAGACTTGAATATTTTGTTCAGTGCTTTCAGCTTGCAAAATGCTGAGCACGTTCTTTTTCACTTTCTAACTCTAAGCCTTTGTACATTTCATTATCATCACATATAGCATTGTACTTCACAATAAACCCTGGAATATCCTTTTTGATGAGTAATGAAACAGCATTCCTCTTGAATTTGCAATTCCTTGCATAGCAAGCTCCGTGAAATAACCAATTCCAATTCCACAGTAATGCCTAGAATATTGTTTCTTGTGCTATTTCATTTATAATGAGTTCCAATATTCCTGGATTCACACTTCCTACATTCTACATCCCAATTACTGATGGACGTTTTTTGGTAACTTCTTATCCTTCAAGTCATGAGCTATTAGCAAATGAAGGTCCTGAAGGCTTTTCTCTTTCCAGATAATTAAGACAAAGTCTGCATTGAGGAGGTAATTACCTCCATCATATTTTGAGTGTCTTCCCATCTGAGGGGCTCATATTCTGGCATTATTTAACACAATGTTGTACTCCCTATTATCAAGGATTCAATTGGCTAATTCCTCAGATGTGGGCTGCCTCTTTCTTCCTGGAAGTCTGTTCTTAGTCTGGAAGCCCCAATGAAACTTGTTTACAAAGGGTGACCCTGTTGGCATTTCAAATAACAGTGGCATGGCTTCCAGAATCACAGAAACAAGCAAGCCACTGTAGTACAAAAAACTGGCAGATAAGTGGAATTTATGTCCATGGATTGGTAAATTTCTAAGTATTTTATTAATTTTGCTGTTATTGTAAAGGTATTGTTTTCTTGATTTCTTTTCCAAATGAATGGGCTTTGGGCTCATTTTAATCATAGCCTTAATCTAAGAACAATTAGTTCCTATGACATGGCCCTACTCTGTACTCACCTTCATGGAGAGAACAATGAAGATAAGGGCGTTATATCGAAGTGTAGTGAAGAAATCAGACAGTGTCTGGCTCTCAGAAAGAATTGTGTCTGGAGTCTTAAAGGCTTGTATTCCAACAAGTGGCTATCTAAGTGAGTTGTCAATTAAGTTCACATGGAAGAGACCCACCAGTCTGTGTGATCTAAGGATTATAAAGAAGAAAATCCAAATCTGGAGGTGGGAAAATGATCAGAGCTTGCATTCTGAACACTCCGTTTACAGAAAGCTATGGATGACTGCAGAAGGGCAAAACCTATTTGCAGGGTCCCCATGTCATCGATGAAGGCTCCAGTGATTCCACACTGACCATAGTCCCGGGATGCGAATAGCTTGCTACCAGTCAGAGAGCACTGCATAATCACTTCTGGCAGATTAAGTTAGGTTAAAATATAACGCTTTATAATTCGATGTCCCTTTGGAACATAAGAACTTCCTCGATCTCCCTTTTGACAAACCCTTCTAAATTTGTTCTGCTTTCTTTTCTATTGAGGCCTTTCTCTGTTCTATTTGTCATGGTCATTGGTTTGATTTTTTTCTTGATTTTGCTTGGTATGTCTTTCTGTGTATAAAATTCAAGATAGGTAAATCTACTGATACAATAGCTGAATTAATAATTACCTAGAGCCATGGCAAAGTAGGTAGCAGGGAAATGGGGAGCTAACAACAATACAAACAAGAAAATATTCTAAAATTTATTTTCGTGATGATAGAATAACTCTTCTTAATAAGGTTAAACTATTGAATTGTATGAAATGTGAATTATATGCCAATAAAAAAGGTAATTAACAAAAGTGTAGGCAGGTTGAGAAGGTGAGAAAAATTGTCAAGGGTTGATGTAGTACCATGAGTAAGAGAGGGATTATGGAAGAAAATTTTACAAGAGTCTGAAATATACATAGGCATAATCCAAGTATTCTGGACAAATTCTGTGGATTTTGTTGGCGAAATTAAGCCATGTTTTATTCATCAGCAAATAGAAAATGATACCCCAGAAACGCTCTTTGCACATGCTGATGCACTGCTGCTGACTCCCATTAGTTCTATCCCACAGAATGAGGAGTACCAGGAAACCTGATTTAAAAGCGTGCTCAGAGCAAGACAGGAATGTCTGAGTGTGGACTTCTAAGGGAAATCAGAATACACTGCTCAGCAAGATCTACAGCTTGAAACCAAATTTCTCTTCCGCCATTTCCATCTATGACAGGATCTAGATATATTGACTTTCTTTAATCAGCTGCATCTAAAAGGCTGAGGCAAACTTACAAGAATGATTTCCTATCTGGCAGTCAAATCACACCTTTGGAAATTATAAAAAAAATTTTTAAGCTAAAAGCCTGCTATTTATGCTTTGGAAGTAGTAATTTTATAAATGGATTCTGAACAACCTAAAAGGAGTTAGTGTTACTTAAATAGTGGGCAATTTACTCTCTTCTTTTTGGTGGGGTTAGAATCCCATTTGCAATATCACTGATTCACAAAGTCCTGCAGTAGGGAGGGAACCATGCAGCACAGCAGCTGAATAAAAAATATTCACTTTTAATTACACTTACTTTCAAGACTGCAAAAGCAGTATTACTTTATATGCATGGCATATAAATCACTCCTGCTTATTTGGTATTAACTAATTTGTAGAACATGCTTAAAATTAAGTAACTTTCCCTCAAGATATATAGATAGATAGATATAGATATAGATATATATGATTCTTTTATACCCTCCATTTAGGTATGATTGTTATCCAGGATGAATTGGAATCACAATATTTGGAAGCCTTTTCAAAGTGTCCCTGCTTCCCTCTTCCCCATCACTTATAACCCTCTCTCCACGAATACGTGTGATGGATTGAATTGGGTCCCCTCAGAAATGTGCTGTTAGCTGGTTCATGCTTCTCAGTATTATGTCACCATCCTCCATTCTGTAATCTGATGTTAAAGAAGCAGGATGCACTCTACAGGGTTAGAGTATATTCTGAGTCAGCCTCTTTTGAGATACAAAAGGGGTGAAACCGTAACTCAGGGGGACAAGCTCCCACTAAGAAAAAAGAGGTGGAAATGGAGCAGTTTGAACCTAAGGTCACTGTGCCGAGAAAGTCAGACTCCGGGAGGAAATTGATGACAAGGACATGTTTTTTCTCCAGAGCCAACAGAGAGGAAAGGCTTTCCTCTGAAACAGTTGCCTTGAATTAGGACTCCTAAATCCAGTCTAATTGAATATATTTAGGTTTGTTCCAGCTTTCCACTTGTGCTATTTCTGAAATAGAAGCACTAGGTAACAAAGGCAAATCAAGTCCTGGAAAGTCTAGATGACTTGTTCAACATCACAGAGCCTTAAATTAATATGATAGGCTTCCTATTGTTGATTCTCCTAGCTTTCAGACGACTGTTAAAGCAGTGGTTTAGGTTGAAGCCTATTACTGGCCTGGGGAATAATCTTGAAGCAGAAGCTTGTAGTAGCAGCTAGTCTTCTAAGGTGGAGAGTCGGGTATAAAGAGAGTGAAGGGGGTGAGTAAAGATACACTAGCACTTTGAAAGAGCTGTTAGATTCTTTGTTCTCTGCCGGCTTAACCCAGTTATTTATCAGCTGATGGATACACATCTGAAGTGTTTGCTTTATGAAGTTTCTAGAAGCTGGCTAGGAGCTAACCATCAGAAATCTGTTTTTAATCCTAGTTTTGCCTTGTTATCTCAGAAATTTTGCTTGGGTACATTTCCCATATTCTTGGCAATGCTCCTATTGGGTTTTAAATTATAATTAATTGCCATTATTAGGCAAGATGACAGAGCAAAGCATGCTCAGATGGAGGATAGTTTCAACACTATGCAGCATGTCTCCCTAAGTGTTTTCTATATTACCTACAGCACATTCCATATTCCTTCTGACCGTGGTAAGCCTTTGATAGCCAGACATGGGTCTATTGGTTCAAGGGAAGGTGCGCCGTACCAGCTAAAGCTTCCAGAGATTGATTCACAGCAAAACCTTGTTGCAATTGGGAGATGATTTCTTAACACCCTTCTCAGGTTTGTAAGGAGCCGTGGTTGTGGAGTGGGTTACAAGTTAAGCTGCCAACCACAAGGTCAGCAGTTTGAACCCTCAGCTACTCTGCTGGAGAAAGACGGGGCGTTCTACTCCTATAGAGATTTAGAGTCTCAGAAATTCCAGGAACCCATTCCATTCAATCTTAATAAGTTTCTCCCTTTTAACTTGGCTAGTTTCCCTTAGACAGGGGACAGGAGAAGTCACATTTCAGCTTAATTTCTTTTTCCAGTTACACTTATCTTGAAATTCGGAAATAAGGAACTAATTTAAAAGGCCTTCCCACATCCCTTGTGGCCTGCCCATATACCCTAGCATGTTATAATTTAATAAAAAGATTACTGGATGGGCCTCTCAGGATTGTACCACTAATTATGAAAATCTCTTTTATACTTCAGGTCCTGGTTTCCATCAACATTTAGATTAAGAATTATCTGTGGCCACTTCCCTTCTCCTTTTTCACGAGAGATACAAATGTTTATTTCCTTTATTGGTGGTTCTGGATGATTTCAAGACAAAGGAGTGCAGTAAATTGTCTTCACTCCATATTTAACCAGAAGGCACATTTGATAATAACTACATGCACTCCCATATACTGAAGAACCATAATTTAAGCATGGTTAACCAGGATTAAACAAATCCCAACAATTATTCTTTCTTGGTGGGATTTAGGCTATTTTTCAATTACACATTATGCTATAATAAGAGATATCTGTGATGTTCATATACACCTAATTATCATTTATTCACTATGTAATTATCTGTATTTCATATTCATGACAATAGTAAAAAACCAACTACCTGAATATTTTGTGCATTAACGGTGCATATTTGACAGTCTTGAATCAATGCACTCCCTGTTATAATGTAATGAATCAGTTCTTTTAAAAAATCATCTTCATTCAAATTCAAATAAATTTCCCCCAAAATAAATTCACTGAATTGCTCCTCTTCCTTATAATTCAAAATATCTTCTCATGATAAACAATATATTTCATGGTTTGGAAATCATCTGCTATACACCCTGTTATGCTTCATTTGATGATTTGTCACACACACACACACACACAAAGAGCAAGAGAGAGAAAGAAAACACCCAACAAATCAAACCCACCTGCCATCAAGCATCTCTATAGAGACCACACAGGACACAGGATTTTCAAGGCTTTGGCAATCACAGGATGTCCAAGGCTGCCCTCTTTACAGAAGCAGACTGCCACACTTCCTCCTGCCAAGCTGGTGGGTGCAAAACTACAACCTTTCGGTTACACAAACATTAGCTACTCCATGAAATGCAATGCATAAAATTATCTGCTACAGTTAGTCTCTCCTCTGTTTTTATTTTTTAGTATATTCTGGACTATCTTATATGTTGCCTTTTAAATTTTATACTAAGTTAATATATCTGCAATTGGTATATTTTATTAAATGTTATAGGCAGGTAAACCTCTATTTTTCTACACCAAGACTGGTGCTATTAAAATACTAATTTGATGAAGGGAGATGTATCAGAGCTTAAAAAGTGAAGACTCAATTTATAGAAGGCTAAGGAGGGCAGTGGGAGCACAAAATCCATCTGCAGAATGCCTACTTGAATCAAGCCTCTGGCAGGTCCTCTCTGGTCACAGTACAGGGACATTGGCATCTTTAATATCAGACAGAAATTACTATGAACTTGATTATAGTGGATGGAACCATGATAGAATATGATACCTGCTCAGTTGACGTCCCTCTGGTTGCATCCTGAATATGCTCTGGTTTAAAGGTTTCTGGTTTATTCGAAGACTGAAATATTCTCTCTAGCTTACCTTAATATTGTCAGTGATCTTTTCTTTCTCTCTTTGTGTTTTTACTGTTTCTGCTAAGTTTATCAGTTTTTGAAGCACAGAAAGAGTGGATGTAAAGCGACAACAACTGATGTAACAGCTTATCGGGGCTCGGGGGTGGGAGGTTGAGGGGAATTGAGGGGCAAATAATGAATATGGGAGGAGGGAGGGTGCATTAAGAACTGATTGTAGCGATGCATACACAACTCTTTAAAAGTAGCTTAACCATGGAAGTATATTATATGTGAATTTTAAATCATTAAGACTTTTTTAAGTGGTGTTATTTGCAAAGTTTTATATAGTTAGATTTGTTATTTAAGGAGCGCTAGTAGTGCTACTGGGTAAACATTTGAATGCTGGTTGAAAGGTCAGTGGTTCGTATCAAACAGACATTCTGAGGGAAACTATGAGGCTACGTGCTCCCATAAAGATTTATAGCATCAGAAGCGCTACACAAGGTCATTATGAGCAGGAACTAAATGGGTTTGATTTGACGGTAGATTTGTTTATGTATCCTTAAAATTATTAAAAATAGAATATTTATATCTCTCCTCCCTCCATCATCTTATTTATTAGTTTGCAGGAACGAAAATGATTTTAATTATATTCCATCTGAATTTAATGATGATCACATTAAATATATATTTATAAGCATAGACATACATATATGTGACACTTTGAACTCTAATGGCCAATAACCAGACAAATTGTAAGATGACATATAAGTCATGATACAGAAGAAAGGAAAAAGGCATTAAAAAGATAGGAAAGAATAAAAATCCCCAAATGAACATCAGAAGAGATTAGAAAACTTGCTCTTAAATGTGGAATAGCTACTGTAAAAGCAAGCAATGAGGAAGTAAAGGAGCTGAACAAAATAATTCAAGGGGCAGTCCCAGAAGACAAAATAAAGTGTTGTACTGAAATGTATAAAAATCTGGAGTTAGAAAAGCAAAAAAGAAGAACATTCAATATTTTTAGATATTTTTGAATTGAATACAAAATTCAAGCATAAAGTAACAATATTGAAGGTTTTATGGTCAAGATATTTAAAAACATAGAAGTGTCAAAATATTGAAAGAATAGAGTTACTGTATCAAAACTAATTTGTAGCTGTTGAACCATTTAGAGGGGTAGTATATGATCATGAACTGATATTATTGAAGGACAAAGGTAAATATCTGTTGATCAATATCATTAAATTCACCCACACTCAAATCACACTCACTGTCCCTTAGTCAATTCGGACACATCACACCTAAGTAAAATTATTCTGAAGATACTTTAAAAAATAGTTGTCGCAATACATTTACAGAAAACTACCAAAAGTTCAAGCTAGATTCAGAAGAGAACATGGAACAGGAAACATCATTGTTCATATTAGATGGATCTGGGCCTAAAACAGAGAATGCTAGAAAGATATTTACCTGTGTTTCACTGGCATTCAACTTTGTGGATCATAAACCCATTTGTGAAGAATGGGAATTCCAGCATACCTCACTGTGTTCTTGCAGAATGCTAACACAGATCAAGAGGTTGTTGTTGAAATTGAACACGGAGCTATTGCATGGTTTAAAATTAGGAAAGGTGGGCATCAGGGTTGTATGCTTTTACCATCTTTATTCAATCTCTACACTAAGCAAAGAAGCCAAGAAGCTGATTGGAAAAGGCTGTGGCATCAGGTTTCAAAGAGACTCACTGGCAGTTTTCAATAGAGAGATGACACAACCTTGCTTATTGAAAGAAGGAGACTTGATCTTCACCATTACAATCTTTTATATGGATTACACCTCAACATAAAGAAAAAAAATTCAGTACTGGACCATTAAGCAACATAATGAAAAACTCAGAAATCACTGACGTTTTAAAATACACAATCAGTGCCCATGGAAGAACAGTCAATAATTCAAAAACATCTCTTCAACGTGTTCAAAAGTGCGACTTGAAACACCACGCTGCGTCATGTCTACCTCTGTTTGGATCACCTTTCCTTTTACTGGCTGTGGATACGGACATATTGGAGTCCACAGGCTAGGTAGCTCTCTCCTAAATATTTTGGCACAAATGAGTGAGCACTTCATCAATTTGCTGAAACACTCAAATGTGTAGGCTGTGAATTCCTGGAACCATATTTTTAGCCAATGCCTTCAGTGCAGCTTGGAATGCATCTTTCACTTGGAAATTTTAACAGTTCAACTAAAATTATTATTACTACCTGCCTATGAACTACTTCCCTAAGACTGTTGGGCATATTGTGCCAAATTTATTTAGGTATTGAAATAGGATTGTCTAACTATATAAAATAATTTTCATCCTCTAATGTAATAAAAGCATTTCTGCGTTTGATACAGAAAGCATTTTAAATGCAAATGACCTGTAACACTGTGCTTTCCTAATGGGACTCATTTTGCTTCCTTGATATCATGGTGTAATGCTTGTACCAAGTATAGGCAATATACCTGAATTTTGACCCTTCTTCTCTAGGATTTTAACTTTCTTCATCATGTACAATAACTCAGATAAGAGAAATATCCATCACAAATTTAATTATTGAACATCAAGTTTGATCCACACCCGCACTAAGTGAGATACTGATGCCACTGCCATGCAGCTAGAGCAAGTTAGATAGGTTATTTCAATGGAATGTAACACCTGACAAGTGATCTGCAGTTTACTAAATATATTTCTAATTAACACTAGATAAGAATACTACTCCGTATCCAGTAGTAGGTACCATCCTAATTGAGTAGACAACATTAAATTAAATGTGTGCAGCATGTTAAGCCAATGACAGCAGGAGACAACTCACGTTGCCTTGGCGGCTCATTCAATTGCTCGGTGGGATCCAAGTAACTAACGTAAGTACAATACATCAGCAGAGGAGAGCAGAAAACCGCTGGAACAAGAATAATGAGAAAAGAACAAACCAGAATTGAATTGAAAAGCACGCATAACCCAGAACTAGAGATTAAGTGCGCGCGCGCACACACACACACACACACACTCACACACACACACTCACACACTCACAGCGCCCTGAAAGGAACTAAGAAATGAAAGCAGAGGAAGAAACAGTCATTAGCAAAGTCAGAAAAGTCATCGGAAAAACAACAAAAAAAGACCAATAGAGAAAAATCTGAAATATTTCTCAATTGAAATAGAAAACAAATGTATTAGCACAAAGGGAAGGGTAGCAAAGATGCTAAAAATAGTGAAACAAGCTATATTGGGAAAAGTTATTGTCTTAAACAGATGAATCAATTATTTGCTATACGTTTGCTTGTTTGTCTATTTATATATTTAATCTATGCTCCGCTCCAAAAAGTTTTAAATAAGCTTCCAAAATAAATAACAATACTAGACAAGAATGAGAGAAGGAAAACTGAGGATGAGAGAAGAGATGGAGTGAGGGAGTGTTAATACTAACTGACAAAATGCATGCCTCATGATTCTCTTCAGGTTTCCCATAGCGGAACAAGAAAATAGCATCATTTACGGGCCAAAAGGTTTCCAGGGACCGTAAGAAAAGCAATGCAGCTGCTTACTCAAAACACCTGAGCTGTGTAAAAGAATACAGTGAGAAGAGTGGATCATTTTACAAACTTCTGGTCTGTGTCAGTTGAAGATTTCTGGACTTTCGCATCTGTTTCTGTATTGAGTAATTTTGCTTGTGGTGTATACGAAAAAAGAATCCAGCATCGTACAAATAAAGTTAGAAAAGGGAAAAAAAAACAAAAACAAAAAAAACACACCTGAGCTGTGACCTCAGTGCAATGTGTGATATATGTTGTCAGTAAAAAGGTCAAAAGGTAGTAGATGACATTCTCAATGTCATTTAAACAAACAATACAATATTGAATTCTGAGTGGTTTCTTTCCATAATTCCTCTCAGATCAGCACAAATCATAACTGGATAAATATTTCAGAAAAGTCCATTATGCAAATCATCCCAATAAGCCACTCTCAGATGGTCTGGCTTATCCAAGAGCAAAACTGAGCATTTTCAGAGGACATCCTATCCTTTGGCTAATCCTTAATGAATATTATTTTCACAACAATTAAATCATGCTTGAGAACGTCTTTCATATTTTAAAATATAGTCATTATTTACCGAAGGATAATTTCTGTCTTTCATATTTTAAAATATAGTCAGTATTTACCCAAGGATAATTTCTGTCTAGAACATGTAGTCAATTAATGGCCTATTTAGGCTAAACTAGGCTGCTCATGATTAAACACCCTCCATTGAACTTATTTTATGTGGCAGGTTTCTCTTTTCTTCTCTGGGGAGAGTTCTTCTATTTTATAAAATGTGAACTAACATTATTCTCAGCTCCAGCTCCCTAGGTAGCTGTTTAGAACAGATTTTGTTTATAGGGTCATACTGAAAAAGCTACAACCTTGGAGAGATTACAAGAATGCCTTACTCTATTTTACTAAAAATAGGAATCTGAATTCAAAATCCTAAGAATGTAGCTAATAAGTAAATGTTTTTCATTATACAGAAGGAAGCAACATTCTTAACTTAAAAGGAGTGGAGAATTGCTCTTAGTAGATTTGAACTCTCGCAACCCTCGGGTCAATGCTGACTCCTAGGGACCTCCCTGTGTTTCCAAGACTGTAACTATTTACCGGAGCAGAAAGGCCAGTCTTTCACCTTCAGAGCACCTGGTGGCTTCAAGCTGCAGAACATTAGGGTCGCAGCCCAACAAGCAACCACTACACCAAGTCTTAGGATGCCAAGAGTGTCTGACCGGTGAAAGGCTTCACTAGCTTCTAACCTGGTAGCTGAAAGGTGGCGATATAAGTCCACCCGTAATGTGCTTGAAGGCTTGGTGATCGACTCCCTCAAAATAAGCCATGGAAAACCCTACAGACTACACTTTTGCCCAGACACAAATGGAGTCACTGTGAGCTGAAATCCAACTGAGGACAGCTAGTGTGGAGATGTAGTAGTGTAATGACTAAACCTGAATAAAACAGAAATAACTCCGTAATAGCAACAGAAGCACGTAAGCTCTAAAGTACCAAAGGGACTTAGGAAGGTGATTCATCCTAATGTGTGCATGTAGCACACCAGGACTTCAGTAGAACACATTTTAAGTGTCGTCCGACCGATGGCCTTGAAAGACAGCACAGCACATGAAGTGAAAGGCAGTAAACCATTACCTCAAATCAGCAGCTTTCCCCGTCTTGTTAGTACACACAACCTCCCTGGTCTGATATCCAATCTGGATGTCCCAATATTTGTTCTCTTGTCTGTTCTGTCGGTTCCTATTTCTCTTCTTCTTAATAAGTTCGCGGGCCTCTGGGTCCTTTACCCCTTTTCCTCGGTCCCTGTCCCGTTCTTTATTTTTCCCACGTCTCCTGGCTTGTCTGACTTGTCTCGAGTGGGCCATTGAGCACGTGCTCCAAGGACCAACATGCAGGCTGTACATGCTCTCTTCCTCTTCACACGGACCAGTCTGACACAGCTGAAACTCCGTCAGGTTTGGACAACCGGAGCCTCCAAACTGAGGAGGTGCCACCACATGACGTGTCCTGTGCTGGAGCCCACTGCCACAAGTCTTGGAGCACTCCGACCAGGCAGAAAACTCAGACACGATGCAATCTTGCTGGCACGGGATAAGGCAAGCCTGTTCCAGAAGAGGCTTGGGCTCAAAGTACTCACAAATGATATCCTCGGTGGGAATGTTTCTGTCTTTCTCAATGCATGTTATCTCTCTCACTTGAACGCCTTCTTCCCCCTTCACACATTCCATGGGTTTCTCCAGGGTTTTTGAAATCACAGGTTGACATTGGTTCCAGGGGCCCAGCCTCCAGTCGTACAACTCTTTGTGCCAGTCACAAATTCGGAAGCAATGTTGCTGGTTATTTGGTCTCTCTACCTGCTTACAGTTGGTGTGCAATGTCGTCCATCCTTCCACATGGGCGCACCACACAGCCCTGGTCTGAATCCCTCCTGGACCACATTCGTCTCCCATGCATCGACCCCATGGACCTACAAAACAAGACAAGAGTTACTAGGAGAAAACGCTACTAGGAGAAAACCACAAGTCACTTCATATTCCAAAGGATGTTTCAAGATCTAGTACATTAACGTCCCTAAAGTGCAATAAAGTAGGTCTCTGTACATGGCGGTGGCAAAGTAATGATCAGGACTAAGTATTTTTGCAAAAAGGGAACTGTGTCAGAGTCTATATAAGGTAATTGCTGGGATAATTTCACTTTTGGTCCTTTGGGGATTACTAAAAGTTTGCTTTTATTCATTCCCTTTATTTTAGGTAGTTAGAGGAGGCTTGCTCATAAAAGACACTGTGAAGACCCATTACTCCTGTCTCAAACCCACCAAATCCATTTCAGTAACTGCCAAAGGAAATAG
>NW_022103920.1:68477848-68478864 GCF_000313985.2 Echinops telfairi
GGGAACATCTTTCCTGGCCTTTTTCTCGCCAATGCAAATTTCTTGAAATTGTTTCACAATAAGCCCCAATAATTTTATTGTGTCCTTTAAGAAAAATATATCAAGATTACCCCTTTGGAGTTCCAAAAAATTACCCCTATATTCTACTGAGCTGACTTTTCTACATTGAATTAAACGGGGCTAGAAGACCACCTTAGAAGCCATTTTCTTGTGTGGATCTGCTTTGAAGGCAGCCTAATGAGACTAAGACAGGCGTATAATTGAGAGAGGGTTTTTTTTTTGCAGTCAACACATTTTGTTTGGAATAAATTTGAGTATATATGAACTGAAACTCAAGTAGCACCATTTTTTTACATAACCTCATATATTTAGAATTAACACATACATCCATTTCATTTCTTTTTCCATTCTGAACTTTAAAAAACAATGGCTTTTATTGTCCACACTAAACACAGCATTTAAAGATGTGTTTATGGGAGATCCTTAAGTTAAGTGTAAGCTATATGGTATTAAATCAAAGTTACAAAATAGAAGTGTCTTGAATTGACTCAAAGTCCAAACTGAAATAACTCATGAGAACTTCTGATTATTTTAATGTCTTCTAGAAATTGCTGGAAATTGTGAAAATTACACCAGTTACTATTAAGAATTTATTCTTATATCTTCAAACAAAAAAAAAAAAAAAAAAAATTATAGCAAAGTTAAGCATTTAACATTTAAAACAACACAACAAAACAAGAATCAATTTCATATTTTCAATCAGTTTCATTATTACCAGTGGTTGGACTTTAACTAATATAAATGTATCAGCAAAACCTGACTTTATAAAATGTGAATTGACTAAAAGTCTTTGTGTTATCGCTGGCTAAGGAAAACAAATATACTGAGAACTATCTATGTCTTTACTTTAAAAACCACAATAGACCACTCTGAGACCAGAACCAGATGGTGCCTAGCCACCACCACCAACTCCTCTGGAAGGGAACCCCAGGACAAGGACCTGGATTGAGTGGAAA
>NW_022103920.1:68481367-68498895 GCF_000313985.2 Echinops telfairi
AGATAACCCTGTTGGGTTTATTTTATTCCACGTATATTTATAGTGAACACCATAAAATAGCATATCTCCAGAAAACTCCATGGAGAACTACAAAAATCATTCACTTAATCCAAAGAAAAGAATACAATACATGAAGTCACCGGCTACGCAAGGGTGGAAATGTAATCATAATTGAACCAAGGAGAGCTCATTCACCTTCCAGGCTTCTCTGGCTGTCTTATCTTTTCATTGCACCTTGGGTACTGAGTTCGTGTCCCATTAACAGAGCTCTTGAAAGATCAGTTTTTCCCCACTGTGTACCCAGTGAAGGTCTGTCTACTCCTGCCCTCCAAGCTGTGTTGAAATAATCACCCATTGAACAGAAAAGAGACTACATTTAAAATTGCTCTTGATAACTGTGAATGGTTAGTTCAATTAACTACCATGTTTCAATGTGTATAAATATTTTTAAAGTGCTATTGGAAAACACAATAGGCATATGCTATCAAAGAAAAGGTGAAGTACTCTTACAAGTACTACATAAGAATGCGATATTTAACATCAAATGTCCCTAAACATCAAATGTCTCTAAAATATACTAGAAAGTCAGGCCTTCAACTCATATCACTGAGCTAGTGGGAGGTGATGGTAGAGGGAAGGAGAGGGGGTTGGGAAGCACTTTCTTTTCATTAAGAGCAAAAGGAATTTCCATTGACTTGAAAATTGTTTCACGTATTCTTGTGCATGATCATTTCAAAGAAACTTGGAATGTAACTGAACAAAATCAAAATAAATCATGGACATCTTTCAACTTAAGGTCTTGAGTAAAATCCTCTTATGAATGAAAATGTATTCCAATGCACAGATTTGTAGAACTGTGCTTATTCAATATCACACTAAGTACTTTTAGGATGTAGGTCAATAAATATGTGTAAAACACTTTTCTTGAACAGATTTTATGTAAATTGAGAAAGAAATTCTGGATGCGTGATAACAGAAAAAGAAGTTGAAGCAATTATTTTTATACTCAATGTATTTATATAACTGATAGATTCACAATTCATATATTTTTCTCTCGAAACCAATATGAAATTATGTAAAATCATGGCAAAACTTTAAAAGCATGCTATTTGGCTTTGTTTTCCATAGATCAATGTGTTAAATGTAATTCTTAACTAGCTTTCTAAACTGTTGATAAAACAATGAATTTATTTTTACTCCCGCTGAACTCAATAAGGTGTCTGTTCAGTTCATGCCATTGAAAACTTATTTATTTCAGACAAGAAAAGACAGTCTTTTACATGTCAAATTGGTGTTTTCCCACCATATGCAAGACTGCCTTCTCGAGACATTTTTGTTGTTGTTGTTCTGTTGTATGTCAAGGGCATGGCAACAATAAAAGGCTGAGTCTATAAAAGGCCACATTATTGACAGGTGGCCAGCAAGTGCTCAAAAGAGTCTTATAAAAGATAAACACTATAAAAGGAGTATGAGAAAATTATGCAAACTACTTTCTGCCCTTGCCTGCTATAAAACTCTCAAATGAGCCAGTTTCTTGTTAGAGTAAATCTGTTTGCATCCCTCAAATGAGGCCGTGTGTCTCACCCTCTTGGATTTGTTTATGGAACACCATGCCCACGATCAAGGAGAGCGCAAATAGTTTAGTAATAGACTAGTTCTGTTTCTTGAATGCTAAACAGCAGTCTGTTATAAAATTCAAAATTCATGGAATTAAAAAATATGTATTTTCCACATTTTTACTCAAATCAATATGTCTAAATATTAATAACTATTGCTAAATAATAGAAACAAAAAAACCTTGGTAAATCTCAATTAGAGGTACTATAAAACCCTTCTTTTTCGATGGATGTGGGAGCTTTAGAAGGCTTCAGGTTTGTTTTTTTAATCTATTAAATTGAACCTACCAGCTACTTTTTGTTCTTCACATCTACATAATTAGACGAATATGTACTATGATTCTTGACCTCCATGTGAGACACCTGAATTTGATTCCAAGCCAATGCACTTCTGTCGGTGTTGCTGTACAGCTGAACACACTTGATCACTGCTTCTCAACGAAAATGGGCTTGGGAGAAAAGGCTGGGGATACAGTTCAGAACACTGGCCACTAAAGACCCCATGGATGTCAACAGTCTCGTCTTGTTGCACATGGCATCACCATGAACCGGGGTGGGCTTGACAGCAGCTAATGACAACAAACTATGGTTTCAACTGACCACCTGTCAGTTTGTCATACTGTGGAGGTTACATCATGCTGGAAGCTATGCCACCCGTATTTTAAATACCAGGGTGGATAGATTTCAGAAGAGTTTCCAGACTAAGACAAACTAGAGAAAAATCTACTACTAAAATTCTACCAGTAAGACTAGCATTCAATATAGTGAGAGGAGATAACGACTCTTGGTGGAAGGCACTATACAACAATAGATTAACTGGACAACAGTGTATTTGGCTCTATATAAGGGTTACCAGAAAATAAAGACAATGTTTATAATAATATTTCATTGTGTCCTATCTAATTTTATACTGGTAAGCATTTGTTATTGTAGACATTTAGGTATTTCTTATTGTTTCTGATGCTGCAATGAACAGCCATTGCTACACATTGTTCAGATCAATTGGCCAAAGATTCTGTCAAGGTTTCAAGCTTTTGATAAACCTACTAATATGAAACTGATCTGCAAAATATACCATTTTCCCTCTTACTAGCAATTTAGGAACCCTTTTCTTGTTGATACTGTCACATTGAAATTTCTACATGTTTGTGGGCCCTCAAGAGGAATCCTATCACTGCTTTTCCTGGACGGCTTATTATTTTGACTAAAAAGACAATCTTTCCTTCTTTAAAAGTAATCCTTCTTGTACTGTGTCCTCTAAAAGCATAGTAAAGCACTGAAAGCCCGATATTGCCCTTTCTTATTGTTCAGTACTGGAAAATGCATATGCTGCACCAGAACTCCTTCCAGTATTTTAAGGGGGCATTTATGGTGTTAGAACCAAATGTGTCTGTTGTACAACAGTACAGAAGAATGGTGATCCGAATGCCTGCCATACTGTGTTATTCAATATAACGCCAATTGATTTAACTCATTTAATACGCATGTCATCTGCCTAAGGACACCTTTGTACTGATTTGTGAACATAAAAACAAATTTGGAATATATTATTGACCCAAAATAAAGTAACATTTCTTTTTAAAGAAAAAGAAAAGTAGGGTTAATGGCTTCTTTGATTTGAGTTTAATTTAATTTAATTTTAATTTAATCATAATTCTCAAATGGCAAATCAGTTTGATGAATAGAGAAAAATCATTGTGGAAGTTAGGCCACACTATCATTGTCAATAAGTAATTAAACTTTAATAAGAAATGATATAATTGTATCAAATTAAATGTATAAAATTAGAGAAACACTATCAATCCAAGGCAATCATGAAAACTCAGTAACTAGGAGTTAGTTTTATGATTGTTAAATGCAATAATCTATTTGCCAAATTTATTGTGTTCACTATTTATTCAAGAAAGTACTTAACCTCTTTGAGCCCTGCTTTTCCTCTTTATAACAGGGGATATGAATAATTTCATTTTTTCATAACATGACCTGAACCATAAACTATGAATAAAAAATGAAGTATCTTCCTCTCACACAAAAAATATTCACATTTTTATTTGACTTAAGCTTTTAAAGTCTAGAGTCATCAGTGATAATTTACTTAGGCTAGATTCCATTGAAGTGTACAATTGGGTCAATGAATACAATAAATTCAATATTTTAAAATATGTGTTGCCCAATGGATTTTTGAGAAAACTTTGTGCAAGTTTTTTCTCCCTTCACCATACCATCATCAGCACTGATTACTACAGTAATTTGATAAATACACAAAAATTAATTTGATAAATACACCCAAGCCCATTATCTTTTTAACTTATTTTATAAATACACACAAGGATAGTACACATTATTTGATTAATACACACATGTCCATTATTTTTTATTGCATTTTTTTATTTCATATGGCTTTGAACATTATTTTCTTTGCTATAAATTGTTCTTTATCTTCCAGAAGTGTTAGGACTTTATTTTTTTATTTTAAATTTATCTAATGAGAGCAACATTTTATGACCTGAAACTGTATATTTTTTATTTTATAAATTAAATTAGGTTGGCTTCAGATGTTTTCCATTTGCATGAATTTTGCCCAAAGTGTTTGCTTCTTCCATTGCTTTTATGCTGAAATTATCTTTTTAAATACAGAGAAAATAGAGGTACAAGTTTTCAGAGTATTACCTTCTTTATAGATCCAGTCAGGGCTTACAGTTTGAATCAAATTACAATTTATTTTGTGTGTATTAAAAGATAAAGTGCTAAAAATCTTATTTCCTACATAGCTATGTTATATTAACAAGAGTACATGTAACTATGATTCAAAGGTTACTTTGTTAGTGTCGGGAGAAAAATGAGGCTTTCTACCCCTGTAAAGAATCACAGTCTTGGAAACCCACAGGCGCACGCTTACCTGTCCTAGAAGCTGGCTCTGAGTCACACTGACTTGATGGCAGTGAGTTTTGGCTTTGTTAGCGCCAAACCATGCCAGTTAGAGGCATTTTAAACATGCCATTCCTAGATTAGATGCTCATTTGCTTAATTATCACATTTTCTTTATTGTGTGTAATTGTACACTGTGCTTTCACATGATCGCATTTGACCTTCCTATCAAGTGCTAAATAGGAAGAATAAACAAGGTAAGTTTAAATTATCTAACAAATATTCATTGTAAATATTTATTGGTTATAAGGTGATAGACTGGGAAGTAATTCATTATGTAGAGATAGATAATCAAAATACTTTGGTAACTAAAAGATATATGCTACCATAACAAAATATTTAAAATGTGGGAATAGCTTTGAAACTGGACAGTAGACAGAAATTAGGGATTAATGCAAGGCAAAGAATTGGTGAAAAGGCTTGTAGAAGAAGCCTGATTATACTACATGTGACTGGTGATAAGGGCTTTAAAATAAATGAGAATGCTATTGGAAACTTGGGGAACGAGGATTCACGTTAAGTAATAGTAAAAATTTAGTTTGACAAGTATAGCATGTATTTAATGACTGAGTGATCTAGCTAAGCTTTCCAGAGTACTGGAGAGGCTGACTGGTTTTCTCTCACTACTGCAGGCCCAATGTGAACAGGCCATGATCAGCCAAAAGAATGAGTACAAGAAGCTAGCGCTTGCTTGTTTTGAAATTCCCTAATTTCTCCAAATGTCAAACAATGGCCAAAGAACTTAAATGACCTTAGCCCATAACAATCAGTTTGACTGCTCATGGATTTCTAACCACCAGAAACTGTGCGATATTAAATGTTTTCTTAATTTCTAAACTTGTGAAGCAATTTGTTATGGAGCAAAAGAGAATAAATACAGAGCACAATAAAAACGATCCCACTTTTTTTAATGGTAATGATTACAAAGTACATCAATGCATATCTCTAACATTTGATGGGATATATTGGCTTTCTCCAGATCACAGAATTCTTAAAAGCTAGGCACGTGGATTTTGGGGTTTTGTTGCCTGTTAATTGATATAAATCTCTTTTTCTTAGATCATCTCTCCTACTTTCTTCTTTTTATTCACCAAACTAACCCAATCAGTCTGATGTCATAAATGCGGTCTTCTAAGAGATGTCAGGATAAACAATGTCCCTAAAAATGGTTATTTTGGCAAAAGACAGAAATTACTTTATTCCTAAGCAGAGGGAATACACGGGCACTGCCCTCAATTAAAAGCAGATGGCTTTTGATTTTCCTTATCATAGGGAATCGGCAAAAATTATAATTTGCTACCCAATATCTGCATATGTGGTACCAAACTTTGTCTTGATGTCTACTAATTTGAATATTGTTGTTATTGTTAGGTACCAAAGGGCAAATTCCAAGCCATATTGACCCTATGTTCAACCAAACAAAACACAATCCTCAAAAGTTTTCCTATATTTGAGTCCATTGTTGCAGCCCCCATGCCAATCCCTCTATTTGAGGGCCCTCCTCTTTTTCACAGCCCCTCTACTTCACCAACATGATGTCCTTCTCAATGGTTCAGTCTCACCTGACCTAATGGAGATACTATATCTTCTTTAAGAGCTTCACTTGGACCTAAATTTTCAGTAGATAGCTAACATCTTCCATGATCTAGATACCATACATACTCGAGTATAAGCGGAGGCACCTCATTTCACCACAAAAACTCAATTAAAAATCTGCTGAACAACTTGGCTTATACACGAGTATATACGGTAGCTCTCTTTTAGGTTGTTGTTTGTGTGTGTGTTTGTTTCAGGGACTACACAGGTGACTTGAATAGGAATATGAAGTTCATTCCTCCAAGGATGTGATATTATCTCTACCTATAATTACTAAGGAGCCTAGTGACATAGTGTACTATGCATTGGGTTACAAAATGCAAGATTAGCAACTGAAACCCACCAACTGCTCTGAGGGAGAAAGATAAAACTATCTGTTCCCATAAAGATTTATAGTCAAAGAATATCTATGGGGCAGTTCTACTCTGTCCTATAGGGTCACTAGGAGTTGGAAATGACTTGATAGTGAGTTTTTGTTTTTTGTTCCCGTTTTTTCCCCCCATAATTGCCATTGCTCCTGTAATTAGTATTCAAAAAACCTATCAGGAACATATCACAAAATACTTCCCTTTCAGTATGTGGCAATATTACTAATTCCCCATGTTATTCAAAACACGAAGGTTCAAAACACTAAGCGTTAATCTATTTACTAGTTCCTTGTTGGCTTCACAATCATGAAGCCACGCAAGCAGTGCTAAGGTGAGTGCCTAGTGAGTTTCTGCAGGATGCCCACCCTGCAGTGAACACGGGGAGATGAGAGAAACAGACTGCCCAGCTCGCAGTGAGTTGCTGTCAGCTTGCACTCACACAAATCTGGTCAAAGGCTGTACAAAACTGGATGTCACAGGAGTGACAGAAGGTGGAGCTGGAACCAAGAGGGTGGTCAATGGCCAAACCCATGGCATCACATGTGCAGCCAGTGGCGGAGGCCGTGCTTTGTTTGTTTTCTAAAGATGCCAAACCAAAAGCATCTATTGTTCTATGAACCAATATTTCTTAGGAACCAAATGACTAAAGGATAAAGATGTCAAATATTCTTATCACCTTTATTTATTCATTCAACAACTATTTAGTTTATAATGACTGTGTCACGTGCAGTGTGAGGTAAGAACAACACATAAGTAGTAAGATTAAAAAGCACTTCAAGAAACTTTAACCAACCTGTTTATACTCACATGTAGAATCCTCTAGAATTTGGAGAACATTTTCTGAGTATAGAAACATGTATGCCAAGTTTATAGGAAGTTACTGCCAAGGCAATAGCCGTAGGGAGTGATTAAATTCCTTAGATCTTACAAAATGCTCACTGCCATTAAGTCAATTCCGATTCATAGTGACCGCGTGATCACAGCGACACGATAGACCTGCCCCTGTGGGTTTCTGACACCAATTCTTTCAGAGAGCAGAAAACCTCACCTTACCTCCCAAGAGCGCTTGATGGTGAAAAACTACTGAACTTGAGGGTTGCGGTCCACCTCAAAACCAAAAAAGGGAAGGAATGATTGTAGGCCTGAGAAACTTCTTTTACTAGTAGTAGACACTAGAGGAATGGAAAACTAGCTCAGACATACCACCATTATGATTATTTCTTGGGTATCACATATCAAAGAATCTCATTATAGTTGGATGCTTTAGAGTACTTTCCAACTTAGAGCGCCACCACGTGACAGAGAAGTGCCCCATAGTGTGCTCTTGGATGTAAGGTAAAGGACAACCACTGGTCAGGTCTTTCTGCTCAAGAACAACCTTGGACAGCAATGTGAGATTTTAAATATACCTTACCGTTTGCGATACAGTTTTAGACCATCATTTTCTGATATTTACTTCTATGTATGATCTCTATGTGGGTATACATTTCTTCTTGCCCTAAGTATATTAAAAACTCACTTCCATTGAGTCCATTCTGACTCATAGTGACCCTACAGGCCAGGACAGAACCCTCCCCAGGGATTTCTGAGACCGTAACTCTGGAAGGGAGTAGACAGCCTCCTCCTCCTCCCGGGGAGAGGCTAGTGGTTTCTAACTGCTGACCTTAAGGTTAGCAAATCAAAGTGTAATCCACTATGTCATCCGGGCTAGCTATAATTTAAAATGTTTTAGTACCAGATTGTAAAATCAATTTATATTGCAGACACATCTCTGTTGTTTGTTTCAATAATTATAAAGAAGTAAATTTTTACATGATAAATAAACATAGTAAGAAAAAGATAAGTTTTTAGTCTTGACTGTTAAGACTTCTGCTGATAGTTCTTTCTTTTTTCTTATTTTAACAAAACAGGCTTCCAAGTATTGGACACCTTTGCTTTTTAGAGATGTCTTCTCTATACTCCTACAATGCTTCCTAAGAATTAGGATTTAACTCTTTTCTGATAATCGTTCAAATGTTCAAGAACTGATAATCACCTTTTCTCTAAACAAAATAGTTTCCAATCCTTGCTAATCAGGCTTCCTGTTCCATCTTTTTACTTTTTACTTTTCTAAGATATTTCTAGATCAAGTAATAATACCTTAAAGCAATCCAGGAAGTAGTAAAAAGCAAAAAAGGAGCATATATACAAGACAAAAACAAAGAAAAGATCTGACTACTTTCATGTATCTTTTGTTCTTATTGCACTAAAAGGAATGGTATGTAATCAATTGAAATGGCTCTTATAGCCATAATTTCTTATATGACGTATTATAATACTGGACTCTAAGCCTATGGCTTTAGAGTCTCCTATTCTGAAGAGATCTCTGTGCTTCTGGACTTGAGACTCTTTAAGACTACTTTACTAGCAGCTGAGACGTACGCCTCGTTCCTTTTTTGGATGGTGTGGTCAGCTAAAAGACAAAGCCACACCTTCATCAAGCTATAGCTCAGTCTATAAGAGCCATCCTGACACAGAAAGAAAGCCGGGGTCCATTGGAAGGCCACATGCCAGATCTCTGTCTGAAGTGGAGGTGGTGAGGACCAGAAGCACCAGAGACTGTCGTGGGACAGATTACGAGGGGTAGTAGCACAGCTAGGTGGGTTTCCTGGTCCAGGAGGGTGGAGGCTACATGATCACATGGCTGAGAGCCAGAAGACCAGGGAGAGAGAGACCTGGTTGCTGGCTGAGGACAGGTACTGCTGTGGACCAGTGACTGTATCCTTACAGTTTACTGATCCTGACTTGTGGTAATCTTTTAACATCCCTAAGAAGTCCCCATAATGGCAAGTGTTGTTTCTGAATTCTGTATGGCATTGCAACAAATTATCTAACCCATATAGATTAAGAGCACTGTGGAAGGAACAGTTGATACCAGAGTAGGTAAAGTAGGATGGAAGATGGAGGCATGTCTGACCCGTCTCTTGGCACTAGGGAACAGAGAGGTCAGCTATGGACCCACTCCACTTATTGCAAAGATAGCCATGTCAACCGATGAGTCTCAGCCCAGACCGCTTCAACTATTCTGCTCACCCATCTCACACATATTTTCAAGGTACACTGCCATGTGGTGAATTTACTCACCTGAATATTACTTTCATAATTGTTTGGTCAAGTAAATCCACAACGACAAAGGCATATGTTTAAATCCTATACCTAAATTACACCACCCCCCCCTCCCAGTAAACCCTATCCAGGGCCTGGCTGGGTGAACTACATCTGCACTTCACCTGTGCCCTACCCAAGTCCTTTGGGTACCATACATTCAGTTATTATGCCCTGAGCCTTTTCCTCTCAGAAGACTCCTATTAGTTTTATACTGCTTTGACTTGAATTTGAAGATAAATGTTCATAACATATGTTTTATGTTATAAAGAAATGAGTGAACACACAAACCCACCAAACACTTTACACATTTCAACAGCACCGATTTTGTTCTCCTGAGCTTTAGTGAAAAGAAATGATAATTATTTAAACCAAAATTGCACTAATAGAGATAAAATTTCTTTTTATAGGAACCAAAGCCAGTGCTAAAAGATTTCTGGGCATTCCATCCTGAATGCTCATTAACTGCCAGAGTACACGTTTCTTCTGCGCTTACAGTTCACAGATGGTCTCGAGGCTAAAGACTTGCATTTGAATTTACTTAATTGCATTCATTTCCTGACTGAAATGAATTTTCATGATTCTCTTCTTGATATATCCAAGCTTGCCTCTAAGCATTACTTTTAGATCATTGATTTTCTTTTAAAACAACCTTGAAAATAATTATGTAGTCCTTATTACTGGTTTACATCAATATTTTTAATTTTATTTAATAAATAAGTTCTCAAAATTTAAAGCCTCCTTTACATTATATACAATTCATCAATAAAGAGAAAGAAATTATGCTTGACAACATGATGCTTAATTATATATGTACATATCCACTACCATTGAGTCGGTTCCGAATCATAGCAACTCTACATAGGGTTTCTAAGATTGCAATGTTTACAGTCACAGAAAGCCTCATCTTTCTCCCATGGACCATCTGATGGGTTTGAACTACTGACCTTGTGGTTAGCAGCCTTACACACAGGGCCATAATAAACATTGGTTATCTCTTCTTTAAATAAATGAGTTAATAATTAAGTATTTATTCATTATTCACAGCAAATGTTGAGGTTAGTTCTGTGACCCAATTGTTAAAACTCTCATTCGCAATCTTTATATAATAATTCTATGAGCATTTTTTTAAGAGTGAGATGAGAAAACATAAATCTTAGTAATATATCTTTAATAAAATACATTAAATGACAGCTGCTTGCCCATAGAAGAACCCTGGTGGAATAGTGATGGCACATTTAGCTGCTAACCACAAGGTCAGGAGTTTGAAACCAGTTGCCTACCTACAGGACAACGATGAGAATTTCTACTCCAATAAAAAGTTACAGTCTTGTAAACCCACGGGGTAAGTTCT
Organism: Echinops telfairi; assembly: GCF_000313985.2. NCBI lineage: Eukaryota > Metazoa > Chordata > Mammalia > Afrosoricida > Tenrecidae > Echinops > Echinops telfairi. The sequence continues at coordinate 68,492,374 of NW_022103920.1, forward strand.
ACCCTGTTCTATTGGGTCACTATGAATGAGAAACTATGTCATGGCAGTAAGGTTTGTGTTTGTTTGTTTTGTTGCTTTTTTGCCTTAAAACAAGAAAGGTAACGTGGGTCCTGAGGTTAGGATAAGTGTGAGAGCACAAAATTCTAAGAGCAGGAAAACATGAAGGAGGCAAAATAGGATTACGGAATGTACAAAAGGAAAGGGCTTAGAACCACTTTGTGGTTGACCCTGAAGATCTTACCAGTGGTAAGTTCTAGCTAATTATTGTTTACTTACCTCATAATTTGACACAGAGGCTACCACAATGGGCTCAAAAAGGGCAATGCTTGTGAAGATGGTACACGACTAGGCAGTGTAACCTTCTGTTGTGCATAGGGTCTCCGAGTTGGAACTGACTAGATGGTACTTTACTTTTAATAAGTAAATAATAGCTCTCCTTCAAAAAATAGCTTGTGTTCACTCAAAAACGTGTCATGTTGTACAGACTCAAGGGAATTTTTGTGGTGTTGACAGATGGCTAAACTGTATTCCATATGATTTACTATTTCACGTACACTAATAGTTTTCTCTAAAATGATTTTTTAACCATTTGACAAGCATGTTGGCATATTCCTTTTGAACTTTCCACTGTGCCTAGCACAGTCCTAGACTACCAACAAAAATAGATGTGAAAGTACTTTTCCAAGTATCGTTAATATATTGCTCCTGATGAATACTGCAAGAGATGGCAGGAGATAGCTGTTGATACAGATTCTCAAACGAAAAGAGTTGAAATTACAAAAAAAGAAAACCTTTGACATCTTGTACTAATTATCAAGAGGCTAGGAAACAGAGATCCTGACTATAAAGGTCAAGGTTACATATCATCGAGAGTGGCAGTAATGAAAAGTCAAGCCCTAGATGGAAAAGTCACCATGCCAGCATTAACAAGGACCAGCAGTCTATACATCGAAGATTTTTTAAAAATACATCAATTACATAGCTAATCAGTGAGAAAAGTGAACTCATAGGTGAAGGAAATTTTTGTCTAAAATCTAATTAAAGACTCAAGCAACTGCTTAAAGATTATATGCAATTAAAGTATATGTAAATTGGAACTAGCTCGTTTTAATATAGAGCTAGACAAAATGGAGGAAAATGAAGATTAACTTAGCAAACTGGATATTATTTTCCACCTGGTTTACTTCCTTTTCCCAGAGCTTATCATCAGCTAGGATGCATCCTTGTCATGTGCATTTTATTTTAGACCCGTTTGTCACTTGTTAACACGCGTGTGAAGATGACGGAAGAAGTGATGGAATCCAAATTATGTTCCCTCTATGGGCCCCTTTCACTCGGATGGTGTTAATGGCTGTATCACCATTTCAATGGCGTTTTCTTCAGTGTCAGAATGTCTCTCAGAGGGTGTGTTACATTTTCATAATTGTTACTATCTTGAAGCCTCCTTGTTTCTCATGTGACAAACACTGCCCCTGTGACTGGAGATTCACAGCTCTCACAGGAAAACTTCAGTCTCTTAGAGGGCTCTTCACTCATTTTGCCAAAGGCTTTTTCTTTTTTTTATCTGTAGACAGGCAGTTTTCATAATTTTATACCATAAAAATTCCAGTCTTGTGTTTGATTTCTTACATTTTTTATAACATAAGGAATTATAAAGTAGGGGCTATTGGTCTGGGAATTCCTTTAGCTCTAATTTGTCTGTAGCCGCTGGAATTCATGGTAAATTTTACTTTTTGGTGGGAAGAAAATGAGGACATGTAAAAAACATTAGATAAGATGATTCTGAGCAGAACTCACCTAAATATGGTACATGCCTAAGAAGCTGAATGAAAGAAAAAAGAGGGAGGAATTTCTGAATGTAATTATATATTTTTTTAGGATTTCAATTCCAAAATAGAAAAAAATATATTTTAAGTTTTAAGTTTACTCAAGCAGAATATATAGATGCTAGTATTGACAATCTAAAGAAATTGATATGTGTATAAAATATTTATATCCATAATAAATATTCATAAATGTATATATATCCATTTCTTCTGATGACTTACTTGTTATTGATTACCCTGTTGTCTAACTGCTTATTAGCTATAAGTGACTTAGATCCCTAGTGTTTACAACATGATTATAATGTGGTGTTATATTAATATACTGAAAATCATCTGAGTAGCTAACGGGTCTTTTTAATTTTTGCAAAAGCATTTTTTTATTTTAAGTTAGATGGGGTTTACATTTCAGGTCATCAACTTTGTATTCACTGTAAACTATGAATCAAATGCCTCAATAGTTTACCCTTCACCTGCTCCTTGGTTTCTCTTCTTCCTCCTGTGAGTTACTAGCATCCATTTCAACCAAGTTCACACCCGTCAACCATCTATTCCTTGACCCAATTTTCCAAAGGGATCATTTCAACAAGAAAATATGTTTATGTCATCTTCTTACTTAGAAATAGTTACATCTTCTCATTAGCACCCTTTCTGTCAGTTTGTCATACTGTGGGAGTTTGTTTGTTGCTCTGACACTTAGTTATGTCACTAGTTTTTCGAATACCAGCCATAGTGAACAGGTTTCAGTAGAGCTTGAAGGCTAGGACCAGACTACTAAAAAGGAATAGACTGTACACTCCAGAGTAATTAGCTACTGAAAATCCTACTGAGCAGAAGCAGAACAGTGTCAGACATAGGTCCTGAAGATGAGAAGACAGATGTGGTAGTTTAGTTACATAATCTGTTGTCAATTTGAGACTTACAAGTGAAGGCATGGAGTTTATTTGTCAATCAGGTCACAGCTTGATGACCCCATTTGGAGGCACTAAGGAAATAAATAGCTTGCTGGAGGCAGATACTCACTCCCTGAGAGATATTATGGACAGCGAGGCTGATGGAGTTATGCTGATGCAGCCAGAGCACTGGGAGCTGGAGGAGCCACATAGAAACTCCTGCCAGCACTGAGATGCTCACAATGTCACTGGATCAACAAGACTGTCCAACCACTGGCCTGTGAGATTCCTGCATTCAGCATCATTGCATGTGTTTCATGAGTCTGAAGAGGTCTTTATAGACTGGTATTAGACATATGGGCTAATATCAGACTTATGGACTTGATCTGGAGTGGGCTGGGATGTTTTCTCCATATTCAATTGCTCTTGTATATACAGTTCTTTCTTATACACATATACGTTGTCTATGAATTTGTTTCTCTACTCCACTCACGGAAGTTGTAAAAGACCGCATCTTGCTTGGATCCACAATCAATGCTTATGGAAGCAGTAGCCAAGAGATCAATTGGCATGTTGCAATGGGTAAATCTGCTGCACAAAACTTCTTTAGAGTGTTGAAAAGCAGAGAGGTTGTAAGAACTAAGGTGCAGCTGACCCAAGCCATGGTATTTTAAATCACCTCGTATGCATGTGAAAGTTGGATATTGCATTAGAAACGCTGAAAAAGAATCAATACATTTGAATTGTGGAGCTGGTGAAGAACATCGAAAGTACCATGGATTACCAACAGGACAAACAAATCTATCTTGGAAGAAGTATGGCCAGAGTGCTCCTTAGAGACAAGGATGGGCAGACTTTCATCTTCCATACTTTGGACATGCCAGGAGATCAGTCTCTGGAGAAGGACATCACGCTTGGTAAAGTGGAGACGCAGTGAAAAGGAGGAAGCCCCTCAAGGCGCAGTGGCTGGAACAATGGGCTCAACGGTGAGGATAGCACAGACCTGGGCAGTGTTTAGCTATATTGAACAAGCAGTGTCGCTATGAGTCAGAATTGACTCGACGACACTGAACACAACAACTTTAGTACACAATATACCCACTGCTGTGAGGTGAATTCCAACTCTAAGTGATCCTCTAGGACAGACGAGAATAACCCGACAGAACTTCCAAGGTTGAAATCTCTAAGGAAGTGGACTGCCACCTCTTCCTCCCATGACTGGCTGGTAAGTTTCAAAACCAACCTTTTGATTAAGAGCTGGATGTTTTAACCACTGCTCCACTAGGGTTCCTAGTCCACAATATATTACAAAATTTAACATTGTCAAAACTTCCATGTGATTCTGACCTGTACCTATCTCTCTGAGTTTATCTTATATTTTGTTCCATTTTTACTTTGGGTTTTGAGTTAGGCAAGGTTGGCAGTCCAAAGCCACCTGCATAGGAGAAAGACGAGGTTCTATGTTCTTGTAAAGATGTACACTCTCAGAAATGCTACACACAGCCACGATGAGTCAACATTTGCGCGTCGACAGTGTTTTGTGCTATCTATTGTGCTATCAGAAGCACTGGTGTCAAAAAGGAGTTCTTCGAGGAGATGGACTGACACAGAGATGCTACAGGGATGTAACTATGTAACTATGTAACTATGATGATAATGGCACGGGATGGGCACCGTTTCATTTGTTCTACTATCCACATGGTCCCGCTGAGACAGAACTTATGTCGCAGTTCCTAACAACAGCATCAGCAGAGTCAAAAATGGAACAAGCACTGGGCAACACTAGCTACAGAAAGTTTGTGCAGACATTTTAATATCAAAGATACTAAAAAATATCAAGTTTTTGCAAAATTTTAAAGTATTTAACAATATAGGATCTCAAATATATAAAGTGAAAATTAACAGGACTAGGAGAAATGCACAAATTGATAATTATAATAGATAACATTCCATGATTTGGTTTAGTAACTGATAGAAAAAGTAGAAAAAAACATTCTTTAGAGTATATGCAAAACATTAGCCAAGGTTGATCAAAGTTTCAAGATATCACAAAAAGATATTTATTCTCTGACCACAGCAGACTTCAGCTACTCAACAACAACAGCATGATAGAGGGAAATTCCTTGAATGCTTGGATATTAACAATATACTTCTAAAGGATCTTTGAGAAAGAAGGAATCATAATGGAGACAAAATGTAATTTGTGGATAATGTTACATATACAAACATCCTTAAGGCATAAAGATTCTATAGTTGTAAATGCGAACGTCATACGCAGTTAAGGGGAAAAAAATCAACTATGATCTAAGTTTACATCTGAAGAAATTGCAAAAGCAAAAGAATAAAAGTAAATCAAAGGAAAATAGAAGGAAATAAGAATTAAAAGGCAACAATAATGAATCAGAAAACAAATATGGCACACAAAAAAGCTGATTTTTTTAAAGGCATAAAATTGACAAATTTGAGCCAAGACCAGTAAAGTAATATTAGACACATATGCAAATACTAATTAGAAACTAAAGTAGAACTCCTCATAAATCTGGAAAGATTAAAATAAGATATTATAATGAATCTTATGATTCTTGTTAAACTAATTTGATAATTGAATGAAGCAAACAAGTCTAGACGAACATCACTTTTATATATAGAAGACAAAGTAAATAGTCCTAAATCTACTCAATCCATATTGAAATAATTCCCACAAAATGTTTGACTACAATATTGCCAATTTATTCAAACATTGGATAAAAAGCTTTGTGTAATTTGACCAAAAGAAGCCAACTGATTCTATAGTCAAGATAAATCTAATACCAACCCCTGGCCTGAGGGTAATACTATAGGCCAAACTTTCTCATGTACACAGATGAAAAACATGAATAAAAATATATCTTCACAAACTCAATTCAGCAATACATCAAAAGTTTAATTTTTAGACTCTTATCAGGACCAGCTAAAGATTACTTTAACAATGAAAATTTGGCTTTGATATTTAAAAATAAATAAGTGAAATGAATTAGAATTCTTTAACATATATTATTAGTTAAGATTATGGTACATAAGACTAAATTTATAGAAAGCTCACTTTTGCTGATCAAAATTTTGAATTATTCACAAATTACTAATGATCCACAAAGTACTATTATTCTCTCCTGTAATATAATGTATGGTTTTTATTTTAGTTTCTAATTGGATGTTTTCCCTTCAATTTAAGAAACAAAGTGCTATTATTCTCTGTGCTTTTTTTATTTCTAGATTCTATCAGAAATAGAAATGAAATACTTGCTCATCTCCTGCATTTTATCCACTTCTTTGTAATGCATTAATATTCTCCAATCTCATCCTTCTGCAAAATTTTGTCTATTCATCTTTATTGTCCGTCTCTACCACCCATTTTTTATCAAAAATTTTTTTTAAATCCTATTATAAGATATTGAAAGAAGGGCAAAAGGCTAGCTGTTTAGGCAACATATGGGGTTTTTCAAATATCTCAAATAGTATGTAGAGGCATACCTGGGAGACATTGCAGGTGTGGTTGTGGACCCTTATGATAAAGAGATATTGCAATAAAGTCAATCACATAATGTTTTGGTTTTCCAGGGCATTTAAAAGTTCTGATTACATTATACTACTATAGTGTAATCTATTATCTATTATCTATTTAGTGTGTAATAGTGTTGTTTGAAGGATTGTGAAAAAGACCACAACGTGACACAGAGACACAGAGCAAACACATGCTGTGGGGGAAGAAGCACAGATGGACGTTCTCTCCGTAGAATTGCCGCAGAACTTCAATCGTAAAGAGCTCG
>NW_022103920.1:68499491-68503944 GCF_000313985.2 Echinops telfairi
CTTGAGAATCTCTTATCTCTGTCACATGTTCATGTTTCTTACATCCTCTCCTAAGGGTTGAATAGAATCAATAACACAGTGTCACTTTCTAATAACATGGATGCAAATCAAAGAAAAAGGAATGGGTGACTTCAGTATGAAATTCGCTAGTCTGTTACTTGTAACAGAATTTTACAATTCAAGATCCATCAATACCAATTCACAGGTAAGGCAGTATCAAAGGATTTGTCTGCAATGTCAAGTAGAGTTTGCTTGACTGTTTCTTGATGGTCTATAAGCACGTTTGAAGCCTAAATAATGGAATGGAAAATCTCTAGTTTTGTCTGCATAAATAAGGCCATGCAACAAAGCTTATTTTTAAAGAGAAAATGTGAATGTTGAACGAGCCAATCCTAGGAACTAGTTATTATGCCATGACACCAAAGGATTTTTAATTACCACTGAAAATGTTCCTGCCCATTAATGATAATTGCCAATAATTTTCAGACCCTGCCAGCTGTAGAACAGCTTTGCAGGCATATAAATTCAATAAATATGGTATGAGTAGAACTAATAAGTGGTAAGGTTGGGACCTAAAACCTCAGAGAAAAATAAAGCAAATGTGAGCTGGGTTTTTTATTGTGTCCTTAATTGACATGATCTGTCTGCCACACACACTCTCCACTCAAAAGCTGTTCTCACCCCTGCTCAAGGAATGTTCTATGGCACAGCAATTATAAACCTTCCACAGTATTGTGACATAAGTGGCTCGGGGAACGCATCACCTCCAGGAGGCTCTAGTTGTCTGAGCATAAACTAGAAAGAGAGGTCCCTAAGATTATAGAGGGGTATACACACACATAGTCTGGGGTCACTCTCTAAGAAGGAAAGACACAAAATTAAAATATGAACTTAAGTACAAAGTACATTTTTATATAGAATAAGGAAATAAACACAAATTGTAGTACCTTAATGAATAAAAAATACGTATGTGACCACATGACAACGTCCTAGAGCCCTTCCTCATTACCCATTAAGGATCTTAGAAAGAGACCATGTAGTGAAGGTCTGTATTCTGTTTACAATAAACCCTATCTAATTAGTTGGAAAACTTGAGCATGTTATTTACTTCATATTTCCAAAGGTTTTAAAATTCAGATATTAATGCATCCAGAAATTATCCTGGGCATTTCCTGTAGGTGCTCAAAAAATAACACTTATAAATAGTAATAGAATTTACATTCTTGTCATCTCACACTTGCCCTACTTTTAAATGCAAACATACTGAAACAAGTCAGTAAACTAAAAGTAAACCATTGTCTATAAAAGCATATATGATAATATCATATTGAAAGAAAAATAAAATTGAGTCTTACGTTAATTTGTTATTGAGAGAATAGGCATATAGGCCCACTGAGTAAACGTTGTGAGAGTCATCTTTGATTTTTAAACAATTTTTCTTTACATCTTTTAAAAAATCAATATTGTGTGATGCAGCACAACCTACATGACAACAGTTTGGACTTTATATTTTGAATGCTCACCTTTCTTCTTTTTTCTGAGTGATTTATTTGCTTTTGTTGAAAACTATTGTTTATTATTTTGTTGACAGCTATTCTGTTTGTGTGGAAGACTTATGTATTACCTCGGGCAATAGTTTCAGAAGTTCTCCCAGCCTCTACGCCGACAGAAGACCTAGAGCAGATGAGAATTTGAAGTTCTGTTCTGTACTTTGAACCCTTTTCAGGACATTCTGGCAAAACTATTGGTCAAAATGTTCAGTCATGGTAGTAACTCCATTCACTTCATCTAGTCTCGTGCAAAGGAGAGAGATTCACGGAAGCAAGCAGCCATCGATAACTTTGTTTTTCCTCCTCCTCCTAGTCCTACCCCTTTTTCACTGACCCTCCTGTGTGCCGGTCATGACGCCCTTTCCCAGGTAGCAGTCTCTCCTGATAACGTGCCCAGAGTACACGAGACCAAGCACAAGAGAGGAAGACTGCCAAGGAGACTGATGCAGCACACCCTTACAGCAATTGTACGGATGGCACAGGACAGGGCCCCATCGCCCCTTGTTTTGCACATGGTGACTATGAGGAGGAGCCAACTGGATGACACCACATAACAACAACAATACAATTCCTACCTTTTGCTCCATGGGACTAAGCATTAACTGTTATGACTTGGATGGCAGATGGTAAATTTTTAAGATCCAAGGCATGATGTAACGAATGAGGATAAAGAATAGAAGCACTAAATGCAGGAATAATCTAATGAATTAAAATGTCCCATAAAAACATGATTCTAAACTTCACAAGCAAGAACCACCTCATGAGGTGTTCTTTGTCCATAAGCAGCCTCTGTAATACTCTACCTTTAAAAAATCATGTTGAAAATATATATGTCACACCACTTTTTCCAATTCTATTTCTCATAGATGTACAACTTAATGACAACAATATTATTAATCATCCATGAAACCCTAACCTGAATTTCAGTATTCTATATACACTACATTCCATTCCTAGTAACCACAATTAAAATTTGGTACCTTTGAATTTGCCTGTCCTTGTATTTTTCTATATGTAAAGTCATACAATATTTTCCTTTGTTACTGGCTTATTGCACTCAGCATAATGTTTTATGGTTTAATATCTTTAAGTGCCATCCATACTGTATCATGATTAAGACCTCATTTCTCTTGCTGACTACATAGTATTCTATTGTACATATGTGCGACTTTTGTCTATCCTTTCATCTGCTGATAGGCTTTTGTTGAATAGTGCTCCCATGAACACTGGGCTACATGTATCTGGTTGAGACGATATTAATTATCTCAAGGATACACAGAGATGTGTAACTGGTAGCTTCAAACACCTGTCTGACAGTTTACCTTTTTTTAGTGGCTTTGTGTGCTGTTGCGATGTTACAATTTATGCCACCAGAATTCTAAACACAAGTGGGGTCACCAAAGTGGGCAGGTTACAGTGGCACTTCCAGACTAAGAACAGACTCAGAAGGAAAAATAAGCTGTCCAATTCTAAGGATCGACCAAGGAAACATTTATGAATAGTATCAGGTATTGTCACATATGGTGACAGAAGATAAATCTCTAAGATTGGAAGGCACTCAAAATACAACTGGGGAAGAGCTGCCTCCTCAATCATGAACTGAATGGAGTAAAGTTTCCAGAACCTTCATCTGCTGATGGAGCATCACTGGAAAGGCAAAGAAACTGTTGCCAATACCGATTAATAATCAGAGAGGGGTACATACAAAGTGTGATTCTAGAAAAACTGTAAGTAGCTAAAAATAAGATGGAACACATTGAGATCAATAACCCAGGCATTAGTGAGCTGAAATGGACCGCTATTTGTAATTTTCAGTAGACAATCATGAGCTTTCCTTTGCTGGGAATGACACATGACAGGGAAAGGCATCACGTTCATCATCGAAAAGAAAAATAAAACATAAAATAACAGCACCACATTTCAAAGTCTATCTTGAATTACAATGTTGTTTGCAAGAGGCATAACCTGGAATATATCCCTACAAGGAAAAAAATTAGTCAAGTTTATGTGCCCGCCAGTGACGCTATATAGATGAAGGAATTGAAGAATTCCACCAACTTCCTATGATTGAAATTGATCAAACATGTAACAAGGCGCATTGATAATTACTGGTAATTGGAATGTGGAAATTAGAAATGAAGATGAAGGATAAGTAGTAGAAAATATAGGCTTGATGAGAGAAAGGAAGCTCGAGTTTTCCTGACAGAATTTTGTAAAATCAATGACATCTTCATTGTAAATACTAGCACTCAACAACTTAAATAGTGACTCCATATGTGGAGCTCACCAGATGGAAAACACAGAAATCAAATTGACTGCACTTGTGGCACGAGCCGATGAAGACGCTCAAAACAGACCCAAGGTCGGCTGTGCAACAGAGCATCAATTGCTCAGATATAAATTCAGGCTAATGAAGAAGAAAGGCAAAAAAGCCCCTGAGACTAAAGTACAACTTTGAATATATGCTATCTGAATTTTGAGAAAATCTCAAGAATTGATTTTACACATTGAACAGTAAAACCCTCAAGCTACAGTGAAAGTCCAAGCATTAGAGAAAAACAAGATATCAGAAGTTGACAGATTACCCAGTTGAATGTTTCAACAAGCTGATAAAGCACTGGAAGTACTCACTAGTCTATGCTAAGAAATTTGGAAGACAGTTTCCTGGAAGAGATCCATACTTTTGCTCATTCCAAAGAAAAGTGACCTACAGCATATGTAAGTTATCAAACCATGTAATTAATGTCACACACAAGTAAATTTTGCTACAGATAAATTAAAAAATGGATGCAGCAGTACATTGACAGGGAACCACCAGAAACTCAAACCAGATTTTGAAGAGGGCATAGAATGGAAGAGAATTCCAGAATACTTCACTGTGCTCAAGGACAAGGCATCCAGAG
>NW_022103920.1:68504999-68506370 GCF_000313985.2 Echinops telfairi
AAATGAAAGCATATTAATTAGGAAGAAACATGTACAATTTGAAAATTAAAGAGATCTCACAGATGGTTGAGCTCAAACACTTTGTATTGCACACACAGAGAACAGCAAGCCGAATGCCTATCCCCAAGGGATCCTTACAAACACATGGGGAGAAAAAGGCAGGTTTCCTGAGACGGGAGCTGTGCTTTTCCTACTATGGACATGCAATCTATGCTTTTTATGAAACAAAACATAGAAGTCTTGTGCTCATTAGCTTCACAATACTTTAGCATAATTAAACAAGGGAAATAAAATACATGAAACAATTAGCAAACGTGTTTAAGGTACAACTAGGAATTAAGTGCCTGTCTACAGTGAATCATAACTTTATGGTGACAGGCAAAAAAATCACTGTTCTTAAGGAATTTGGAGGAAAGAGGGAACACAGAACCAGGAGCACAGAATCTAACCTTTTTTATTCATGAAGGTTTGCAATTATTAAATTCAACTGAATTATCTGATATCGATAGTGAGTGTGGCATTTATTATTATAGATGGTGGAAGTATACAGATTTTTCCCATTGTACTGAATTTTATACCAAAAAAACTCCATTTCAAAGAAGTGGTCTAGAAGAGTATTCTTAGATGACTGTGCTCTTGGCTACATCTGTGATCCAACCACAGGCATTCTGTCTCTAGAGTCACATTTTCACCAGCTCAAGCCATTTATTGCTTCATATTTCTGTTTTCCCAGCTAATACCCAGTGCACCATTAGTCTATACCGAGGGTCTTCACTCAAGAAATTCCCCACAGGGATTGTGGAAGAGCAAAGTAAAATATGAAGTTATTTAGGTATAATTCAAATAATTAAGTCTACAGATAATATACATGAGAAACTTACCTCACTAGAGGAGATGGAATACCTCTATTAACTTCAATCTATAGAAAATGTTTCCTAGTATAATTGATATGCAACCATTAAAATATTTTAGGGAGATATCAAAATTTAAACCACGAGTTTAAGGATTTCTTGGGGAGGATGGCAGATAATAAACATTGTGTTAGCACCACAGAGAATAAGATGCTTGGTTTGACCTTGGGTAATCAAACAACCAGAGTAATTAATTTTGTATGTCTTAGAAACTGGAATATTATAAGGGGAGAAATGTCCTAATTTATTAATGAAGAGCTACGAAAAAAATCAAAATAAAGGACTGTTTTGGGATTAGAAAAAGCTCAATTCATCTTATTTTGGGGTGGTATTTTCCCTGATTTTATATAAATTATTGGTTATAAAAATTAATATATTTTACCTTGAATGAGTATAAATTCTTGATTTATAATAAGCAAACTAAGGAATAAAAAGTCTCATGAAAAAAATCTTACAAAAT
>NW_022103920.1:68507644-68524356 GCF_000313985.2 Echinops telfairi
TGTAAGTGCTCTGATATGGTGAGACTCTTGATTGTGTAAAGTAACGATATTTCCTACACGATTTCCCACATGGTTCAGCATGACGGCTGTTTCAAGTTGGTAGAGAAGTTTTTGTACGTGCAGTTCTGGAGGGTAAGAGCAGATAATGAAGAGCTCTCCTGTCACTTTGTGGAACTCCTGAAGGCTACAGTGAGCATTAATAGAACTTCAAGGGTAAACAGTAACACTAGAAAATAGCAAATGCTTTTAGTTGCCTTTGCAGTGCTCTCAGCACTAGTAAATCAATCTTCAAAGGTAGACATATACCTCCTGGCTGGCTCCTTCATAGCCCCACGTTGTACCCCTAAGCACTGCCTGGAGTTATTTATAAAACCTGACACACGCCTGGGATAGAACACGTCACTTTTCAGTTCCAGACATAATTCTGCTCCATACGATGTGTATTAGTAATAATAAAAAACCTAATTATTTAAATAGTAGTAACAATAGCTAAATGATTTGAGAAATGAGTATGTTGAAGTTTACAAGGCATTCTTGCTGAGAAACATCTTACTGAGCTGGCCCTGTGTTCATTTATTACTCATTTTAACTTGCAGTTTGTTGAATTGAGAAATCCATTTACAGTTTCCCCCACCCTTTTAAACAATGGTCACAAAAAAATCTTTTTGTTTTGTTTTTACTTTTTAAATTGGGATACTTTATAAAGGAGTTGGGACACCTAAAGCTGCTAACATTTTTACACATGTACAGAATATTCAATGAAATACATAGTTTGAGTTGTCATGAAACCTTGCCAAGGCAACTAAGCATAACACACACGTTTCTTCTGTCATATATGTGAGAATTTACATGGAAATTTCCTTTTTAAAAGTTCTTTAACTATTAAGCAGATTCCTACAAGAACAAGTGTATATTGAGATTCTGATGAGTAAGTGATAGCAAGAAAAGAACTCGTTTTCTTTCCTTTGCTTAGGTCTATTCTTTTTTCACTCATATTTCAAAATAAGATGATGCCAACTTTGATGAACAATGTTATGCAGCACAATTCTGAACTCAACTTTCGTAAATGTATTCTTCTTTGAGCTTAGGAATAATTCCTGAAAGTGTGATATACTTGACACAGCTTTGAAGATGTTCTCCCTTCGGGACTGTGGACTTTTCTAATTAGAAAATCACTACTCTTCCTCCTCTCTTCCAGGCTTTGCCCTGGGGGAGAACATTAAAATCTTCATAAGGGCTGTTTAAAATCAAAACCAGGGAGCAGTTTCTGATTTTTTTTCTTTTTTTCTTTAAATATTATGGGTATTCTCATTCTTTGACATCAGAGAATAGTTACATAAATGATGTTACTTAAAATCTACTACAATTTTAAATTTTTGGCTGAATTGATATCTAGTCTTTAAATCATGCCTTCCCATCTATTATAAACATTGTCTCACTGGATCACGTTCTAGTCTAAAGTATAATGTTAATGCATTTACCCTCTAGTTACAGTTCACTTATTTTCTCATTTTAAGGTATTCTACAAGTATACAAGTGATAATTAAAAGTTGTCTTTCTTATCCATGGAACACAACCCTCCTTGTATCATTTCTAACTTTGCATTGAATTTTAATTTGATTTAATAGTGCCACATATCCATTTTGGCAACAGTTAAATTATCTTATAAACAAAGAGCTATTATATTCATCAGAGTGCACAGTGGAGTTGGGCTGAGGACTGAGACAAGGGGAAAATATGTACCCTGGCTGTAGTGGGAGAAAACTCATCAATGTTTTCTTTCAAAATTTACTTCTCTTATTTATCTTGCCATGAATTTTTCTAAACTGCCATATTTAGCAATTCTCTTATCTAAGTGGCAATGGAAAATAACTTTAATTAACTTAAGTGAAGGAAAATTATAATAAATTGTTTTGTTGTAAATAATTTAAAGATAAAATTATGTTATTAGTTTCAAACTCCTACTTTTTCATTTATAACCCTTTTATATAAAAGCAGAACAATATTCTGGAAAAAAGCCATTAAAATTAGATAATAAAAATCCACAGACACATAGGAGTGTACATTTTTTCTTTTGATTCAGCTTCAATATGGTTCAGCATCAAATGGTCTTTATTTAAAATTCAGTTCATGATTAATTTTTTGCATTCGTTTTGACTTTTAAAAATATCATAAAAGATCATTTATTGTGACTTTTAGGTAACCTGGTAAAATTTACACCGAAGATGGGTGTCTCACTGGCTTTATCCCACATCTAGTCCTTAAGGATCACATAGGAGGCAACAGATTTTTATTAAATGTATACTAAGATATAAATAATAAATAAATATGGCTTGTTATTAAGTCAAAAGAACAGGCTTAGCTATTTAATAAAATAATCTGTTTTGCTTGTGATCAACATAAATGACTTATGTTGCAGACAGTTTATGACTATGGGCATGTCATCAAAAATGAAGTTAAATTTACAATGTGACCCAAGGAAGGCTTTATTTGGCAAACTCTCTGCTCAGCAGTTATGATCCAATTGGTTAAAGCGGATAAAATGATAGCTATTATGTCAGGTCAAAGCACTTGCTGGTTCAATGACTGTCTTAGAAATCAGAGTATGAAATAAAATGCTTCTCTGTTAACTGTCATTTTCCCTAATTTGATTGAAAGAAAGAAGTAAATTTTTTCTTGAAATAGAATGATTATGACTTTCAGCAATTGATAATGAAGAGAAGTCAGGGACCTCTATGATTGGGCTCATCAAACACATCCGGGAGAGAAATGATTTTGAGAAGCTGTTAGAAAGAAAGACTCCACACCTCCAATTATTTTGTGTCAAATGAAAATAAAACAACTGTTTTGTTTTTCTTTCATCATCCAGGTAAATGATGTTATCCTCTTTCGCACTACAGCTGAACGTGACAGGTCATTTTAGGCCCGCTTCTGCTGTTGCCTTACTTTAGAAAACGGCAATGTCATTCCCAGGTGCCATTCTCCTTCAGGCAAGAAGGTTAACCCAAGCTTCGAAGAATATGAGAGGTCAGACCTTTAGAAATCAATAGTAAATGGAGTGAAGACAGCTTTTTATGTAGGAAACCTACTCCGATTATGAAAACTCTCAACCATTTGGAACGGATAAAGGGAAGAGGAAAGGTTCGGACAAAGACCATCAAGCCTGCTGCCAGGCAGGGGCTCCAGAGATTTCGAGCTGTCTGCATTCAAGCCAAAGCTTCTTTGGCCACTCCTAACTCCGCCGAATTATAAAGAGCATTTCCTTTCAAGGGGTTAGCATGAGACCCTTTATCTAACTGATAACAAATAAAGAATTCATTTTAAATACCAAAGGCAAAGCTGAACATTTAATGAGACTGCAGTGTCCTACAATGGAAAGAAACAATTCTCAAAATTCTCTCATAAGTCCTGAAAATCCTAATTATTCCTTTATCTGTTCATGTAAATTATTCATGGGATAAATTGTCTAGTATAAAGTCTACTGAGTAACTTTCTTCCACACTTTTCAGGATCCGTTCATAACCAGCCTTGTTGAATACGACAAAGCAGAGTTAAGTCTCAACTTGGTTCAGAGAGCGTAAGCTATTTCCATAGTATTCTGAAAATGTTGGCTTAATAGAATTTTATTGCAGAGGAAAATACATTACACTGAAAAAACAAATACGGTGTAATGAAAGTATGAAGTTAGTACTCAATTTG
The DNA here is from genome assembly GCF_000313985.2 of Echinops telfairi. Taxonomy (NCBI): domain Eukaryota; kingdom Metazoa; phylum Chordata; class Mammalia; order Afrosoricida; family Tenrecidae; genus Echinops; species Echinops telfairi. The sequence continues at coordinate 68,511,344 of NW_022103920.1, forward strand.
ACAAAAATACACAGTTCTCTCTCGTTTCTCAAGCTCTCTTTCTGGAAACCTCAGTCTGGTGGAAACCATTAATCGAACTGGCTCCCTGCTAGTCCATTTCCGGGGCTGAAGCTGTGGTATGGACTTCCACTTGAGCTCCGTTACTTTAGGAAGTGCCTCAGTACTTTATGAGATATAAGATCGAAGCAAACATGTAAAAGCTGAGCTACTTCTGTGATGAATCCAACTGGGCAAAATGAACTCTCGCAGGTTTGTTGTTGGTGTTTCTCGGGGACCCCCGTGTGGCAGAGTGGAATTGTCCTGTAAGGTTTTCTGCCCTGGGATCTTCATAGGAGCAGGTCACAAGAGCTTTTCCTGTGGGGCCTGGGCGTTTGAACGGGAGTTTGGTTATGGAATGGCTTTGGATGGTCTTTCTTTCTGTTAGAAGCCCAGTTCTTACTCACTGCGTCATCGAGCTCTTTATATCTAAGCCTAGTTTATCTTTTGCTCTTTCCAAAATTATTCATGATTTTTCCCTTTGAAAAAACTAGTCAAAAAGTACTATGTGTGAATCCTTTGATATTAACAAAAATATATATATTTTTACTAACACTCTTAACCTCACTGCTAACTTTAAATATTCCCTTTAAACACACAAGCCTAAAGGGACGTCTGTCCTGGATTTCCTGTTTCCATTTAGGAACTAGAGGAAAGTTGTATGTTTCATTGTTGTTACACTGCACCCTGACTGGCTCATCTCTTCCCTGACCCTTCCCTAAGGGGATGTCCAATTGCCTGCCAGTGGTGAGAGTAGGGAGGGTGGAGGGAGGGTGAGGGAGAAAGGGGGAACCGATTACAAGGATCTACATATAACCTCCTCCCTAGGGTACAGACAACAGAAAAGTGGGTGAAAGGAGACGTTGGACAGGGTAAGATATGACAAAACAATAATTTATAAATTATCAAGGGTTCATGAAGGAGAGGGAGCAGGGAAGGAGGGGAGAAATGAGGAACTAATGCCGGGGGCTTAAGTGGAGAGCAAATATTTTGAGAAAGATGAGGCTAACGGATGTACAAATGTGCTTTACACAATTGATGTATGTATGGATTGTGATAAGAGTTGTATGAGCCCCTAAAAAAATTATTAAAAAAAACCCACAAGCCTAAGAGAAGCTGACTGCGTTCAAGTAGTAGGGTACTTGGATTACACTTTCTTGATGGCTCTTTCATTTTCATTGATATTCTTAATGGTATTTTTAAGGTAACAAAGTTTTCATTGAAGTATCTAAGAATTGTATATGAACTCTATGTTAATAAAACTGTTTTTAAAAACTAAGTAAAGAAATCAAGAGAAAGAAAAGAAAAACATTAAAGTCCATGATAAAACTCTAGAGAGAGGAAAAAAAGTGTACAAACACTAGTGGGGGATATATTGATAAATAATCTCTTTACATGTTCATGTTTTTATTTAATAAATGTTTCTATGATTTGTAATAAAATAATTTAAATGGCAATGGTGAAATGAAATGGAATATTGAGTTCTTAAACTCGTAAGAATATGAAGAATTATCCTTTTCTAAAAAAAAAATAAATAAAGAGGGGAGCTATAATTACCATTATATATTTTAAAAGAATATTAGAAGGAACATAATTTGCATATCAATTTAAATGGCCATAATGTGTTAGGGATTGTGTACCCTTTAAAGTTTGGGGTTAATGGAATTTCCAAAGAGTAATTCATATTCATGAATTTGTTCAAATATATTCAACAGATTTCTTGAACATGGTATGATCAGCAGTAGGGTATGTACTAAAAAACCAACCACACTGCTCTGGAGTCAAACCTAACCATAATGACCCTTCCAAATCTTTATGGGAGCAGGCAGCCTCACCTTTATCTGGAGGGGTACTTAGGTTTGAACCACCTAACTCACAGAACCACTAATGGTTATAACGATCGGGAAAATGATCCTCTTCTTCTTCAAACAACTTATAGTCTAATAAGGAGATTGATATTAACCAAATGTTCACAGTGCAAAACATAAACACTGCAACTATAATAAAGAGGAGGGGGCTTCAAAAAGTACATGTAAAAATTCCATTTTTTAATTATGGAGCTTTAATTTTTTTTAAATTTCCATGGAGCTTTTGAAGTTCCCTAATATTATCAATGAGAGACAAGATTTTATACAGAGTACACCAAGGGGGCTTAAGTTGGTCCAGGGGATCAGTAGAGGCTTTCTGAAGAAAAGAGAGCAAACTGATATGAAGGCCTAGTGGACGTTTTATTCAGCAAAAAACAGGAATACTTCCCCACATAATTATACTTGCCTTTGAGATTCTTCTAGAATCTATATCCTCCAAGAAATTTTGCAAGAACAATATATAAGTGTCTACATACAGGATTCTACACAAAGCTCAGTAATGATGAGTAATTGGCTGCTATCTCAAAGGTCAGGAGCTCTGGTGGCTTAGTGGTTGCCATCTGGGCTGCCAACTTCATGGTTCCTAGCTTAAAACCACCAGCAGCTCCACAGGAGAAAGCTTCCCATAGTGACTTACAGTCTTAGAAACTCACAAGGCAGTTCTGACTTGTCAGAGAGGATCACTATGAATCAGAACTGACCCAGCAGCAGTGAGTTTGGTTTGGATTTTTCATCATAAAAGTCAGTAGTTTAAACACATCAACTGCTCCCTGGGAGAAAGAAGTAGCAGGCTGCTTCTGCACAGGTTACAGCTTTAGAACACTATGGGGCCGTTTGCTCTGTGAATTAGAATTGGACTCACTGACAATGAGCTTAAATATGTTTAATTTTTCATATTACTTAATTGCATTGAATGATTTAGATAATCTTTGTGATTTTTACACTCTATATGACTAAAGGTTGGGCATTAAAATAAAACAACATTTAAGCAGAAAACAATCATATTTCTTCTAACACCAGAGGCATAAATCATTGGAATTACTATTGTCATGAAATAATAGATAACATTTGAAATGTAGTAACTGAACATTTTAAGCTTACACATTAGCATTTCATAAAATGGGTTCAAACATAACAATAATTGTGGAGTTGGAAAGGGCCAGGCACTGTTCAATTGTGTGGTACATTAGATTCACTATGAACTGGAACCCACGTAATGGCGCCTGAGGGTAACAACATGAGAAATTACCATGAGATAGGAAATAAGTTTCATTGAAGCTGTGACACTCATTGGATGGATTTGGGGGTATGAGTTAAGAAAGGAGTTAAGAAAAACTCCAGATTTCTAGGCTGAGTAATCTGATGAATGCTGAGGCTAGTTACCGAGATAACAGAGCTTTAGAGCATGTTGCCTTTGATGGACTTTGGGAGAAGGATCGAAAGGTGTTCACTAGGCAGTTGGAAAATATGACTAAGAAGCTAGGCAGTAGCTAAAAACATAAATGAAGGTGAATTGTTCCAGGGATGTGGTATGACTTTAAAGTTTACCCTATGGGGGGAAAAACAGAAGACGTCTTATGGGATTCCATTAATATGTTTATTAAAACTAATAGGTGAAAGGTTACAGGAAGTAAATTATATTCCATGTTAGGAAGAACAGTCCAATAAGTTCTGAAATTGGAAAGGGCTTCTTTAAAAAGAAATCCCTGGGTAGCATGGAAAGAGAAGGAAATAAAGACTATTACAGAAGTCAAATGTCAAACTCATGTATCTTATAACTAGGTTTTCAAACTCACATTCCTAAATGGATAGAACAAGTAGCACAAAGGACCAACCCAAAAGAGTCAGCAGAATTATAAGTGGAGCAAATCTCTTATCTATACTGGATTGTGACCTTTCAATTCTAATAATTACGTCCCAAGAGAATATGGACACACCATTAAAGTCAAAGAAAGGCTGAAAAGTAAGACTTTTGTGTGGACATCCAACTTTCAAATGCTAACAAAATCATTATCATTTAATGACTTTTTGTCAGGTGCTGTTGAGTGGTTTCTGACTTATAATGACCCTCTAGACAACAGAAGGAAATACTGCTGGGTCCTGCACCAGCCTCACAATTATCCTTATGCTTGAGGCCATTGCTGCATTCACTGTGTCATTCCATCTAGGGGTGGGCCTTTGTCTGGTAGTCAGATGTCACCTCTATGGATTCCAAAGTCTTCTCTGATTGTCAGATAAATTTTATGGTATCGATTGAATTGGGTCTTCAAAAAAAGATCTGTTGAAGTCAGCTGGCTATGGCCCCCCAAATAGTAATACTAATTGTAATTGATGCATCATAGAATATAGACTGCCCTCAAATGTCTTCTCTTTTACCTTCACAAAAACTCAAGATGAGAGGCAGGGGTATTTTTATGTTTCCCCTATCTGTTAAAATCTTTTTGTTGGCAATTTAGGAACCTGCACAGTGGGATGACCATATTGAAGATCACCTCGTTTCCACACTTAATTGCCTTCATAGGAATTGAATTAATTAAGTTCTACCACTAAAAATAACACCAATTAAGTACTTGTAAACAGGCAGTGGATATTACCAGCTTTCTGTAAGCTACTAATTGTAAAGTAAATTGTAAATGAGTTACTAATTTTAGTTTGTTACCTGGTGTTTCAACTACATGTCCATTTTACAAATTTACCAAGTTGTTCTGGAAACTGTGGACTCCCCTTACTGTGGAATCAAAATCATAATACTGGGTTTTGATAGACTCTACAACTTAACATTGTAGATTGCTCACATGACTGCTACGGTCTATGGATCTACTTATTTCTTTTTGGAGTTGTCTACTTATTTCATGAAATTCTGTTATAATTCAAAATGAGTGCAGTATGTATCTAAATATGATATAATTCTTTATCTATATGATATTGACATATTAAATAATAAACCAGACCAATAACAATAATAATCTGAGTTAAAAACATTGGTCTGCTTAGCGGATCAAAAATTAGGATGATGGCAGATAGGCGTTTCTTTGCAGAAGGAAATTGTAAAAGCATATGGTAAGGAGTTATTTCCTTTCCTTCAAATTGCATGAGTGGGAAAAATCAACAAAACTCAGCAATACTGTATTTCATTTCATCGTCCACATAATTTATTCACTGCTGCAAAGAGACAAGACCCTCTAGGGGATGTCCCAAATTTATGTAACGTTACCTCTTACTATGTATTCCATTTAGCTACAGCTGACAGATGTGACAAAATTGCAAGTATCCAGGCAAGTCCCCCAACTGAGCATAAAGAAGCAATTCCCACAACTACACAGAAGAAAGACTGCAAATTATTCCACACTCAGGTTAAATTATTTCATGTTAATTTGCTGTTGAAGTTCTTTCTCCAAAGACACCTTTATTCCTCAAAGCATCATAGAGCTGCTCTGTGCTGATTCTATTTAAGTTCAAAACAACACTTCAAATTGGAAATTATCCAACATTGAAAGAAAATGCACAGATTAGGTAAATAGTTGATTTCAGAAAAGGTAATATATGCATAGAGAGCAATATTAATTATAGAAATTAACAGTTCTGATCATTTTAAATAGCTTCCTAGAACTGTAGAATCAGATCAGGTTTGGGATCAACTATGTAGTCTTAGTTTATAGTCTATAAATGTGATTTTAAATATATTTTCATGTGGGTACCTTCAAATGTTACTTTTTGTTTTGTTTGTTTCACATTGATAATGACAATATAACTTAACATTGCCAAGAGGCAGATAACTAATTAAGAGCTAGAAATGCCCAATACAGCAGATTTGCAGCAAGAAAGTAAATGAGTCCCTGCCATACAAATCAGATAGTCTGACTTCTATATTTAGATTAGCCAGACACTGACCTTGAGGCAGGGACTCCTAGCCTCTACCTATGTATTCTAGCCTCATTCTTTAGAGACACTGACTTATTACTCTTATTTAAATCATGCCTCAGAGTCATCAAAAAGAGAAAATGAAGGCTATGCATACACTCTACAGGAAAAGTAAACTCCTATTGTCCTAAAGTCTCTCTATTTAGATGATGTTTATTTTATGACTTTTCTTTGATAAAACTAGATAAAAACTCACTAAAAATTCCTTTCTGGTAAAAAATACCAATTGAACTTAATATCTTCCAGAATGACAGTTAATTTTCCATTTGGTATTTTTAGGTTTCTGTTATTAAGATTACGTAATGTTTAGACCGTAAGTAAAAAAATTCATAAAAGCTGAAGTTACCTGAAAATTTAAGAATTACTCATAATAGCCTTCAAAGTGGACACAGACCAAATGTCCACCTATAGATGGATAGACAAATAGAATGTGATCTATACACTCTCAGCGAGAAAGTAATTGTGCCTCATGCTACAACATGCATGAACCTTAAACATATTGTGCTGAGTGCAAGATGTGAAACACAAAAGGACAAGTATTGTAGTAGCTCATGTATAAGAGATGCCTAAAATAGATAACTTATACATATCACTATCATTGTGGTCCTTAGAGGCAAGGGGAACTTCACGTAAGAGGAAGTCCTTGTTTTAAATAACGCCGAGTTGGAGTTTTGATGTGCTGCTGTTCAGTGCCAGGGTCAGTCTAACCCAGAGTTATGAGTTAGAAAAAGAGAACAAAAACACAGCTGGGTCCTGCACCCCCTCAAATTTGGCCTGACATCTGAGCCCCCCGGTCCCAGCCACTGTATCAACCTGTCCTGTCAAGGCTCTTCCTCTTTTCGCTGCTCCTCTACCAGGTGACTGGTCTCTCCTGACAACGTGTCTGTCCAAAGAACGTGCAGTAAACATTACAAATTGGCTGTACTTTTTTTCCAAGACATATTTATTTGTTCTTGTAGCAGTCCATGCTACTTTTTCCTATGCTTCACCAGCGCCATGCATTGAATCTTCTTTCATTTTCCTTATTCAACATCCAATTTCCACATGCATACGAGGCAAATGAAAATACCATGGCTTAGGGCAGGCACACCCTAATTCTTAAAGTAACACTCTTGTTTTTCAGCACTTTAAAGAGATCTATGTAGCAGAGTTACCCAATGTAATGTGTTATTTGATCTCTTAACTGCTGTTTCCATGAGCATTGACTATGGATCCACGCAAGATGAAATCCTTGGCAACATCAATCTTTTCTCCTTCGCCGTTTATCATAGGGTTATTTATTGGGGCAGTTGTGAGGATTTTCATCTTCTTTGTTTTGAGTTGTAATCCACACTGAAGCTGCAATCCTGAATCTTCAACAGCAAGTGTTTGAAATCCACCTCACTTTCATCAAGCAAGGTTATAGCATCTGCACATTGCATGTTGTTAATAAGCCTTCTTCCAACCCTGATGCCAAATTCTTCTTCACAGAACCCAGTTTATCTAATCATTTTCTCATCAAATATAGAGAATAATTATAGTGAGAGGCTACAACCCTGATGCACAACGTTCTTCATTTTAAATTACGTTTTGTTATGGGGATCAGAAATTTAGTAACTATTAATGGAGATGGTTCCACAATATGATTAATGTAATTGTTCTCACATGAAAAATACTGAAAATGTGTTATCTATTTTTACAATTAAATTTATTAATTAATTACAATTAAAGTATTTCAAATACATAAAAGTAGCATATAGCATACATATTTTTTCACTTCAATCTTATACTTAAGTACAGACTACACTGGTTTTGCCACTGAATCGCAGCACTACTTAAGGGTGACCCCCTTTCTCCCGGTTGTTGTTGGGTGCTGTGCACTCAGCTCTGACTCACGGCAGCCCCATGGACGACAGAGAGAAGCGCTGCCTGCTCCTGCAGCAGGAAACCCAAAGGTGACAGTTATCACTTAGCTGACCTCTGGAGCTCATCTAAACAGACTGTGCTAAACAAGTGATTTCAAGTTCCATTGACAGAAAAGTGAGGGCGAGGCATTCAAGGTACACAGAGCGGGTTGCTCTGCTGCAGCACCTCGGGTCTCAACTTAGCCAAAATCTGAAGCAAAAAGAAAAAACTCCTCACTTCTTTAGAAGCCGAGGCTGAGCCATGTATGTCATTTAGAAAAATATTCTTGAAATTTTGTCGATAGTGTTGATCGACAATTTTATAAAATAGTTGTATTTATTTTAATTGTTTGTGATGTTTGAAGAGTTTCTATTTTAAGAGTGCAATTATTTTCTAAGTAATCACGGGGCACAGAACACGCTAAAGATATGAGCCACTGTTTGGTCTACTGATTGTTGATGAGGTTCCACACATGCCACCTGTGAGATCCAGTCTAGCAGATCTCCAGCTTATGGGGAAACAAGAGGGAAGGTGATTAAGCAATAGACCATTTTTTTCTACGATAATAGTGCAAACCAAACCGGAGTTGAGAACACCCATTTCAAACTTTAAAGCTGCTAGATGACACTAGCAGAAAGTAGTTTTGACATTTTCAGAAAGTAGTTGAGATTATTTTCAATTCTGTGTTTTGTGTTTTCCTATGAAAAGGTGTTTCCTGCTAAGAAAAGAGATATTTAAGATGAACACAGAGATTGGTATCTTGATTAACTAATTAATACATATAGTGGTTTCAATGAGGGCAACTTTAATCGCTTGATGCTTATTTCAATAGCAGGAATTCCACTCGTGAAGTGAAGTTTGCTTAAGATATTTACTCAAAAATATCAGATGGCCCAGAGTGGAGCGTTAGTGTGTTTGTTGCTTGCTGTGTTCCTGTACATCTCTCCTTCCTGAAAGTAACTGACAATCGGAGTCACCTCTTACAGTCGTTCCAGAAAACCATGCTTTATTTTTATCTGAATGGCAATCTCATGCCAGGATGCTTGTGCCCAGAATTTCATGCCTATTTGCTCACAGTGCCTTATCTGATAGGGTATCCCCGTATTCACCGTTGTTCCCAGTTTGGAAAAATTACAAGATTTCATCTACAAGCAATTCCAGATACATCTCAGGGAAAAAATACAGATCTTAAAGAACTGCTTGTATTTAAATGTATGTATGTAGATTATTTGCAAGATCTCCTTTAAAGCAACGAAATTAAACATTTTAATACTAATTATATTTTATATGATCTTAAAAACTATCCCATATTTTTAAAACCCTTTTTGTAGCTCTTATAAGACATGGACTTAAAAAAAGTATTATTGTGCTTTTGGGGAAGATTTCACAGCAGTTTAGGTTCCCATTCAGTGGTTTCTACATAACTTCTTCAAGTGTCATTAGTTACAATCTTCACCATGTGTGAAATGCTAATTATTTCTTTTCTGGCTATTCCATCACCAAGGCCAGCAGTTTGAAACCACCAGCTCTCTGTAGGAGAAAGAGGAGGCTTTCTACTCCCCAACATCAGAAACCCACAGGGGCAGTTCTACTCTGTTCTACAGGTTCACTCTGGATTGGAATCGACTTTGTTTTAGTTTGAGTTCCCTGCACCCTTACATTCTCATCTTTGATTTTCAGCCAATGATGACTCTCTGTTCTCATTGATAGGTCATATTTAAAAGAAGCACACTACATTTGGATGCTATCCATTATTTTGTGAGTCAATCAGTTTTTAACCCCAAGGCAACCTCAAGAGTTGGTTTCAGCACGGGGTTTGGAGAGCATCTCAGGGCAACGGTTTCGGGGAGTCCTCTAATCTTTGCCAGTCCAGTAAGTCTGGAGGTTTTTTTGTTTTTGATATCTTTTTTGTTTTTTGTTTCTTTTAGGAATGTGAGGTTCTGATCCACATTTTTCTCTCAGTCTGTCAAGGTCCAACTACCGTGGACCCTGATGAGGCTCATCTAGTTTCTCTAGTAACATACAAACTCTCAAGAATACATTTGTGGAATTTGAAATCATGGTTTCACTAGGGCTCAATGTGCAATCTTTGAGATATGCATGCTCTTCATAATATTCAAAAAACAAAATGGTGTGAGATGCTGCACACCATGGTCCATCTGGCCATGCAACATATTGTAAATATATTATGAAGGCTTTCATATATAATTCAGTTGAACCAATATACATATTTTTAATATGCAGATCCTTTTAAAGACGTCTGCAAATCGTTTGAAGAGTCACATGCATGGGTTACTAAATAAGATTTTTTTTTTTTAGTTCTTTAATTCACTTGAATTTCTGAAACAGTATTTATAAGCTACATATATCATTATTATTCATTTGAAGGCTATTTAAAAGAAAGAAAAAGAAAAAATTAATTCAAATTCTTTGTCATCTCATTTTGTTTTTGTTCTTTCCTTCTACATTCTACTTGGAATTTGACAGTCAAGTTGTTATACAGAAACTTATTTTTTTTATTATCTTTTTCCCCCCTAGTTCAGTACGTCTGAACTTCAATGTGCAAATGAATCATCTGGGATCTAGTTAAAATGCAGATTCCTACTAAGGAAGTCTAAGGTAGAAATTTATACTCAGCATTCTAATAAACTCCCAGGTGCTGTGGATGCCGCTGCTGGTCCTCAAGCCACAGTATGAGTCTTAAGGCCCAAATGCTCACATGCATGCTCTTTGTATCTACTTCTCAAATGCTTACAAACCAGAAAGGGCATGACAAACCCCATTCCCTGTGATAATAATGGGTTGTAGAAGAATCCAATTTCTTAAATCAAATAGTCTCTGTCTCTAGTTCAATTTCTCTTAATCTCAAAACCTAGGCACACCTGAGCTCCCCCTTTTCCCAGTATACCTGTAGATGACTTCTCATGTCAAGTTCTTGGTGGCTTTTTAGTGCCTTTGTGCATCAACTCTACCCACGATTCTCAGCTCTTTGAAGAATGTCCTTTCTGTTCCTAAGATCTACTTCCAGTGTCTTAGTCTATCTTCTAAGGAGCCCTCATGGTGCTGTTGGGTAAGTATGATATTACTAAGTGAAAGGTCCACAGTTCAAACTCACCAGCCACTCCATGGTAGAAAGATAAGACACCTTTATAGATGTACAGCCTTGGAAAACTATATAGCAATTACTATGGATCAAAAATGACTTGATGTCAGTGGAGTTTTAGTTTATCATCTACTTCTTAGATCACCGCAATTAAGAGAATAGGGTCTGTTGCCAGGGTTCCTGGGTTTGTAGTTAGCATTGCTGCTCAGTTATTTTGTGACTCTATTCATATTTCTGCAGGACAGAAGTTCACTATAGCATGGCTGGATTCTCAGCTCACAAGGTGACTCCCAAGGTGTCAGCTAGACTGAGTTAGTTAGGCTCTAGGGGCAAATCTACTACTAAGCTCATCTATTTGACCAAACCTAGATCCTTGCTGTTTTCAGACTATGCTCCTTGTGTTCTTGCTGGCTGCCAACAGGGGTTACTCTCGCTCCTAGCGGCTTCTTTCACTTCTTTTTCAGGATCCAACCAGGGATGGCACATCATACCCTTGCGATGCTTTGAATCTCTGACTCCCTCTTCTGCCACTAGCCTAGCCATAAAATAATAATAATAAACTCATGACTTTTAAAGGATTCATGTGATTACATCAGATCTCAGTTCCTTATGTTCAACTTAAAAAAAACAAAAACAAATTCACAGGCATCGTGGGATCCTGAAACTATAACTGACTTTTGACAGGAGTAGAAATCCCAGTCTCTCTCCCACAGAACTGTTGGTGGTTTCAAACTGACAGCCATGCGGATCACAGCCCAAAGTATAACCACTACATCACCAAGGATCCTAAGGTCAATTTGAGTGAGTCTAACTATATAATCAAAACACTTTTATAACATACCTAGACTAATTGCTTGATTGAATAGGTACCAGGGCATTGTAGAATCCTGCTTAAGTAAATTAAGTAATTAAATAATCCACTGTGATTTAACTTCATCTGCAAAGAGGGATAATATGAGTACCTATCTCATGTTCTTTGTGATAATTAAATATCTTAATATATCTATGATATTTATAACACCGGCTTATGCTAGAAACTCAACACATTCATCATCATCATTATTATTAAGATTATGTCTGCTGACATCTTTTGCATCCTCAAACTTCTTCCCTCTTCTGCAAGGTTAGTTCAGTGTAACTTTCCTTAGCGTTTTTTGGCAGAAATTTGCAATCATGCATTTGCTCCACCTTCTGGAAACTTTCTGAAGAAGGAACTATTAAATAACAAGTCTCTAAAGAAATAGGATTAAAGCTACGTGGTTCTGTTCAGGGATAAATATGCACATCACTCTTTTCTGTGGGCATGATCAGCTCTCTGTATGTCCCTCACTCCATCTCATCCTTCCCAAGGCAGCACTCGGCAACGCTCAAACGTAATGCCTAAGAGGCTAGAAAACCCTTATAAACATTATCTTAATTTGCTTAATTACAGACAAAGGAGCACATATCCAAAGTGTCAGAGATGACCTGAAAGTATACCCCTGACCCCACCCTCCCATACGCCTACACACACTCCATCATACATTATACATATCACTTCTACTTTGAATTATGAATCTCACGTTCAGAAAGATTTTATTTCGGAGCTCCACATCCAGTAAGTGGGAGCAACAGGTTTAGAAATTGGGTCAGTGTAGATTCAATGTCTGAAGTTTTTGTAGTCATGATAATGCCTCTTTCTAATCACAATTGAGAATATGTTTCCTTATGTGAAGGTATTTTGCATTTTTAAAATATTCACAAAATGTACTACTATGTACTAAAACTGTGCCAGCCATAGGTCTTAGGCAGAGGTCCTCAAACTTTTTAAACAGGGGGCCAGTTCACTGTCCCTCAGACCCATTGGAGGGCTGGACTATAGATTAAAAGAAAACTATGAACAAATTCCTATGCACACTGCACATATCTTATTTTGAAGTAAAAAACAAGACAGAGTAAAAACACCCGGCGGGCTGGATAAATGTCCTCGGTGAGCCGTGTGGGGCCCGCGGGCCGTAGTTTAAGGACCCCTGATCTTAGGAGTAGTAAGTGCTTATTAAATGTATTGAAGAATATTAAAATTAAAATGCAAATGCATAATGTGCTCTTTGATGGTACTTTGTCTCTTTCTCTTTGATGTCACAGGCACCACTGTATCTACCTATTCTCTCATCAGAAAGTCTTATATGGACTATAGCACCTATTGAACATAAGCAAATGTG
>NW_022103920.1:68525419-68542991 GCF_000313985.2 Echinops telfairi
AATGAGGAGCTGATGCCAGGGGCTTAAGTGGAGAGCAGATGTTTTAAGAATGATGAGGGCAATGAATATACAAATGTGCTTGACACAATTGATGTATGTATGGATTGTGATAAGAGTTGTATGAGCCCCCAACAAAATGATTTTTTTTTAAAAAAGGACCTATTGAAAGCCAGAAAATTAACATATTTCATATAGTTTATATAATTTTTGAAAGAGGAGCGAGCTGCAAGATTAGAGAAGTTTCGGTTAAAGGTGTTCACTATATCTAGTGCAGTGAAAGAAGAGGACATTTTCTCACAGTGAACCTAGAATTAATTGGGGTATAACTGGCAACAGACACAGACTTGAGCTGGAAACAAACCAGATCCAGAATACATTAGATTATCACTTAATTAGAGGTCTCTTTGAACCATGAACCGATCTTTATACTAGTTCTGTACACAGAACAAGTATTTAACTGAGAGGAACAAAGCATTGTAGGCCCTCATTAGAGTCCTTTAATACAAGTGTGAAAATGATAGCGTCTACCTACAAGATACTTGACCTTCTAAACAAGCTTTAAAGCAAAACTTCCAGCAATGAATCATGATGAACTGCCACTCTTAATATCATAAAACTGATTGAAATACAACATTCTCAGAATTTTTGACTATGAAAATGAAATAAAATATTAAATTTTATTAGGACTTAGTTGATAATAACATACCTTGGAAACTGTTCTTTCTGGAGCTGTATTATATACTCCTGAATCTTGTACAAGAATTAAATAACCAAACCTTAATATATAACATAAGAAAGACAACAATGATTGTGAGGATTACACAGGACCAGGCAACTTTGCCTTCTTTTGTACATAAGGTCAGTATGAGTCGGCACCAACTTGACCGCATCTGACAAGAAACCTTGTGAAAAATAGGAATAAAATCGGAATATTTATTTTAAACAATGTTGCTGCTAGCTGCCGTGTGATGGAGCAGCACTGCGCCATATTGTTTTCTACAGTTCTTGAAGGAGCTGATCACCACGTCTCCTCTGTTGGAGCTGCTGAAGGGGCTTCCGGTTAGGGCCAAGCACTTACCATAGCAGGTAATGACATACCTTAGTAAATTAAAACTAAAATATTTTGCTAAGGCTCTTATCTCCCCTTATAAAATTTCTTTAGCTGTGGGGATGGGGAGGTCTCAACTGTATTCATATGTCTGATAACTCATTATAAAACTGATTCTATCTTCTGTATTTTTTTTCCTCGAGTTTTGCTTAAGTTAATTGAGTGACAATTCAATTCACTTCCATCTAAGAGAATATAATCTACCTCTTTAAGCACTTTTGAGTCACACTTTGTATTACAAACCAGTTCTCATCCAAAATCAACATTCAAGTCTCCCGCTTTCTGAATGAATGCCCCTTATTCTCCAACTCTTTAACTTCTCCCATTATAATTTTTATTTCAACTGAACAAGAACATTGAGTTGAATTCCTTTTTTTATTTATTCATATTTTTCCCTATTTATCTTTGATGTATTGGCCAATTATTTCATTAGTGGTACCAAGCAAAACTATCTACTGTCTCAATACCTACCCTGGAGATTATCAGAATTGATGGGAAAAATCAGGCTAGATTGTTACCATTATACATTCATAATCAATACCGTCAAATAAATTCTGAAAATCATACCAGTTGCTCTAGTCAATTAAAAAACACTTTTTACATCAAAGAAGAAAAAGCACTTCCAATATTCTCACCTTTCCTCAATTTATAGGCCCAGGAAATAATTTTGCTTCATGTTTTGTAAAGGAAATGGTAACTATTAAATGAACGTCAACCTATTGCTGCCAAACCTTCAAACTTGCCACAATTTTATTTCTGTATATTGATTATGATGCTTGGCTTTAGCATTCGGGTTCTCTACTTATTAAACTAAAATAGTAGTCCAATTAATTATTTTCTATTAAATTTAATTAATCTGCAAAATTGAAATGTAATACCCTCTATCTTTCAGAACAATTGCAAAGATCAAGTTAAATTATGCAGTTAAAGTGCTTACTATTGGGGCCTGACACATGATAAACCCAATGGATAATAACTATTATTGTAATATTCCTTCCTTTCCTTTCTGTTTCAATAAACAAGATTTCTCTCCAGTGGAAGGTCAAAGCTTCCACACATTTTCAGAACCTTATCCACTTCCTTCCACTCTTTCAAAAATCTTACATTAGAAATCTATTTTACCTCCTCCATAGTCAACCTCTTCCTCTTGTGTAGACAGGACCCTTTATATTTTATGTTTTCTAAATTATAACTTAAAAATAAAATAGAAATATATACACCTTATTTATCCTCTGTGTTGTTACCCTTCAAAGTCAAAATTATTTTTTAAACTGTCTCTGTCCATTTCTTTTCTTATTCCTCAAGTGACTTCAGTTTAGTGTTGTCTCCTTTATGTGAGAAAATTCAGTAATACCTGTGAAGGACTGAACCAGTGTAAAGCAGAAACCTATCAGAGAAAAAAAATGCAAATGATTTCCCCTAAAATTGAGTAATACAAAAATGTAAGAGAGCACCCTGTCAACGGTGGAAATTTTGAGAAACTTGGAAAAATAAAGCAATCCCAAAGAGTACCTGTTCTCACAGATTTTACTGTATTTTCTAAGTTAGCTGCTGGCAGGTAGACCATTAAATCCAATATACTTCAGTCCTCGTGCTACTTGACTGGCACCAGCTATTTACTGATTGCTGATTACCCTCTACAGCACTTTTGCCGCACTGTATTGCTTTACACTTAATTCTCCGTAGCCTTTCAGCTTCGTTCTTTTGTTCCTAGCCACTAAATGTTAGAGATCTTCAGGCCTTTTTGCGTTTCCTTGTCAAGGGCCTAAACTAGACTCTAGGCCAGTTCCCTTATGCCCCCAACTTAATTATCATCTAGTTACCCGTGAATCATAATTTTATTTATAATCATATACATCAATACATTTTCCTTCTTAATATCTCATATTGGCTGTCTCAAAGTCGATGAGCAAATTGATCTTCCAGAGCTTTCTATTACATTGAATGCACCCTCATATACATATAATTTTACAAGCTGGAGACCAAACAGACCTTGACATACATTTCTTCCTCACCTCTAGTTCTAAGTAAACTGCCATATTTCTCATTTCATTTCTACTGCCACCACTCTAACAGATACTATTATTATTTCTCATCTGGACACTGAAATAATCTATTACCTGCCTCCGCCGAACTCTATCTGATATAACTTTAAGAACAAAGACCAAAATCTTTAATAAGTCTACAAGACCATCTTCAGTTTACATCCATCCACCTGTGCTCCTTAGAGGCAAGGATGGTGAGACTGTGTCTCACGTTTTTGTCAGGTGAGACCAGTCGTTAGAGGCCTTCATACTTGGTAAAGTAAAGGGACAGCAAAAATTACGAAGACCTTCAACAAGATGGATTGACACACTGGCTGCAATAATGGGCTCAAACAAAGGAATAATTGTGAGGGTGGTGCAGGAACAGCAGTGTTTCAGTCTGTTGTCCCGAAGGTCGCTAGGAGTAGGAACTGGCTTGATGGTACCTAACAATTACAGGAATTTTATTAACATTTCTCTTCAGTGCTCCTTCAAGTAATTTTTAGTAGGCTATTTTCTTTATCTAAAATGATTATCAATTATGATGGTTATGTGTAAAAACAAATTAATCAGGATTTTCAGTGTTTTGCCAAATAAGGCCTGGTTACCCCATGATGCGACCTTGTACAGTGTAATAAATGCTATAATGAGAACAGCTGTGAGCTGCTAATCAATTCTAAGAGGGTCAGTGGGGCCTGCAACTCCCTGACTCAGGTCACAACCTTGATACGACTGACAGTTTCTTTGGAGTTGTGACCTGCTTCCTATATAAATGGACGCTGTGGGAAAGCTTTTTTGCGCTTTTTTCCCTGGGTCTGGATCATATATCTGGATCATCAACCTCTGATTGGGCCAACAACCTGCCACATTGCCTGCCAACCACAAGAACCAGCAGCAGCCTGCCATCTGAGCTGCTGACCTTGCATTCATCTGCCTCTGCTGCCAACAGCCTGTGGGGAACCAGACTGAACAACGAGCCAGCTTCAATAACTGTGTGAGGCATTTTCTTGAATAACTCTCTCTCTCTTTTCTCCTCCTCTCCTCGCCTCTCTTTCCCTATGAATGTGTGTGTGTGACTGAGTTTGTTTCTCTAGCTAACCCAACTAACTTCATCATATCTTAAAGTATTTCTTCTGCCCGGGTGCCTCTCCTCCTACTACAGACTGCCTCAGTTATTTTTTTTATATGTCTCCATACCATGATATTTTTCCTTGTTTCACTAATCTCAGTTTCTGTTAGGGAGGAAGATTAAAGTCTGCACATCTGCAAATAGATATGAATTAAACCCACAGACCTGAGTAACATGACTTGGTGACTGAGCAGAGATGGAGACTGAGAAGCCTGAAACTGCAACACCCACTGTTGGAGATCAAGAAAAGGTGTCTTGGTGGCACAGGGGTTACATGTTTGCCTGCTAACCACAAGGTCAGCAATTCGAAATCATCATCTGCTCTACGGAGAAAGATGGGCTTTCTATTCCCAGAAAGAATCAGTCTCAGACGCCCACAGAGGCAGTTGCACTCTGCCTTATAGGTCACTGTGGATCAGACCCAACTCAGTGGCAGTGAGTTTGGCTTGGGTTGGTTTGGAGAGATCATGAATGGGAGGTGGTGAAACAGAGAATATTGAGAGTAAAGGCCATGTGAAAGGAAAAACAAATCATTGTGGTGTTTCCGATGAAAATTACTACAAGAAAGAGGAAGTAACAATCAGCTCTTTATAGTAGCGTAAGGCCTAAGAACTGACTGTTGAATATGGCAAAAAAAAGAGGTCATTTCTGATCTTTAGAAGAATAATTTTAAAGTGTGGTAAGTGAATTTGGCTGATTGAACTACGGTGGGAATGAGTTTAGGAAGGAAAAATGAGAAATGTAGACTTTCTTTTACTGAAAGATTTCTCCATGAAACTGATGTCTACAAATCTTGTGAGCAAAGAAACTGACTGCTTTGATCCTGACTACCATTTCAAGGATGCTGGTACATTATCGAGATAGTGTCTTCTAAGCAGAGGCCAGGGTTGCTTACTATCTATGGCCAACAAAAAGTTAAGAAACAATTTCTCTAAAGATTTTAACCCTTAGGGACATTCTTTTCTAATTTGTTGGCAGTTTGGGAACTATATTACAAGACGTCATAAAGAGAATCACAGGATTTACAGGCATCGGCTAAGAACTCCAAAGAAAGTTACATGTGCTCAGTGGCTGCTTCACCTAAGCTAAAAGTCTGCACCACCTTTGAAGTGCTAGTCATTAATGACACTTCAGACTAAGGGTTTAAAAAAAAATTCCCAAAGTACTATGGCTGAGAGGAAGAGAGAAATGATTAATTCTCCCTGCTAGAAAGAACAAATAAAAGCACTACTAAGTTATTTGCCACTGTTAAACCAATAATTAGAGACAATAGTATCAAACATCTGTAATGTAACTCTTCAAACACACATACACACACAAACACCTATATGTATGTATGTATACTCAGTCTTTGACTTATGAAGAGGTTCTTCTAATGACACCATTATAAATTGCTTCTGTGGTGAAACATTTTTCTTTTTTCTTTTGCTTTGCAGTATTACTACCTTCTATTATCAGTATCTTTATGAATTAGATTATTTTTTTGTCTTCGGGGGTTAGCATGAGAATGATGGCATCGTCAAATTACATACTAAAACCCTATATGACCATAGTATGAATAATAAGGTGGAGCAAAGAACACAAAGTGTTGTAAGCATCTTCGTTAGAATAGTTAGAAATCAGGACTACTTAATAGTCTACTAAGTAATATAAAAGCCTCATCATTGAATGAAAAGAATCACAGAAAGCGATAAATAACTTAAAAGCATATTTACACTGCCAAAGTAAGTACAATAATATATACAACTTTCTTTAAAAAAGAACACAAACCGAAGCCTACTATAATTTAAATAATTTAATACAAAAGTCCTTCCATAGGGTCACCCTGAGTCAGAACCCGCTCCATAGCAAGACATATGGTACACGGTACAAACTCAAAACCCACGGCCACAGAGCCCCTCCCAGCTCAGAGCCACACGACAGCACAGGGTAGAACTGCCCCCTTCAGTTTCCAGAGACAGTCACTTTGGACGGGAGTAAGCAGTCCAGTCTTGCTCCCCAGAAGTGGATGGCAGTTTTGAAATGCTGACCTTGCGTTTTAGCAGCCCAGCTCAGAATCACTAGGACCCGGAGGTAATCATGTTTGCCTGGATGTCATGGTGGCTCTAGGAATTGTATTGTGCTTTTAAAGAAGGAGGACTCACATTTCCTCTGTACTCATTCTCTATCCGCCCAGTGCTACTGGAGCGCCCACAACACATGCCCTTTCTTCCTGACCTGCCAATCAAAACAGGCAAGGAGAGGTGAGGAGACACAGGAGGATTTCTGTCACAGAATTCATTTGTTTACAAAATTTGTAGTGTATGTGTATTTGGGATGCATTTGACCCAAATTCATTTAATGGACAAATAATTCATTTATTCCTTTTCCTGGGATGTTTTGGCATACCACAACAAGTTAAATTTCATTAATTCATACAAGAATATAATTTTAAAAATCCCTCTGCCACTAAGCCAATTCCAACTCGTAGAAATCATGTATGCTGAAGCTGTCTGTTTTCACAAAAGCAGACAGTCTTTCTCTCTTCCTTAGGGTAGCTGGTGAGTTTTACCTGCCAGCCTTGACGTTAGTAACCCAATGCTTAACCCACAGCATCAGAGGTAGATCTTTGTCTTCCACAGTTTATAAGCCGTGTGAGCCTTCCTGTCCCAGTAGTATTATTAGGCAATGTTCCCAATGAATAACTGTCTCAGAGTGAGATTTGCCTCTTATCCTTAAATATAGACTCCTTTTTTAACATACTATTGGTGTTATCTACCAGTGAATTGTCTTTGAATCACAGAGACCCCCAAGGACATAGGAAACTCCCCGCAGGGTTTCGGGGCTGCAGATCTCTATGGAAACTAAGGGCTTCATAGATCTCTATGGAAGCTAAGCTCTTTCTCACTGGGGGAGGCAGTGGTTTTGAACCACTGAACATTTTCCTTAGCAGGTGAGTGCTTCAAAACGGCACCACCAGGACTCCTTCCTGAATCAAGCTTGCAAGCCCCAAATATGCTGCAGTGAAAACACACGTACACAATGATCAAAAATGATGACAAATAGCATCCCTATGCTCTACAAATCATTCAGGTTCGGCTTTTGCTGATACACATTGAAACCACATTGATATGGTTAATTTACAAGTTAATTTACAAATGTAAAACAAAAGTTTTACATTTGAAAAGGGTCTCGAGAAAATGTGTTACTCCGTGGAAATAAGATCCTCATGTAGTATTGTCAGGCTCCGTTTTACATTAAGATGTGAGGTTAAAAAGGCACATTTTACAATTTGCACACATTTTTCTTTGAGGCATAACTGGAACCAGGTGTGCTTTGTCCCAACGTCAATCCAAATGCTGTTGTATGACGATGGGAGCTGGCTGCACCTTTATACAACGCAGGGCTACTTTCACGAGGGTACAGACGACCGTTTCAAGTTGTCTTGGAACTTACAAGTGGGAAAGCTCACAAGTGGACACTAGAAGCAGTAGTCCCTCAAAAAGGAAACAAAATTACACTAATTTGAAAAAAAATCCGTCATTATATTTAGTACTTACACACATCTTATTAAGAAAGTTATTCTATTAAGAAAGGCATCATATCTTTCACTTGCATTCAGTGGTGTATTAACTTGTACCCCTAAGCCTTGATGACTTGGGTTATTATTTCTTAATGAAAATTTCTATTATTTTGTACTTGAAACTAGCTTAAACATCACAAAGGGTCAGTCTCTCACTTTCTCTCCAGGAAATGTGTTCGAATCACTTTTAAAGATTAAGCCCAAACTTACAAGAAAATCATTAAAAGGTATTATGGGAGTCAAGAAAGCCAATGAAGCTGTTATGGAAGAAGATCAAATACTAAATCTTCAGCATGAATTACACCTCAACAGAAAGAAAACATAAATCCTCCCAATTGGACCAATAGGCAGCATCGTGATGAAAGGATAAACAATCGATGTTCTCATGGAGTTCATTTTACTTGGGTCTATAATCAATGTCCATAGAAGCAACAGTCAAGAAATCAAAGGACATTTCGCATTGAGCAGACCTGTTGCACAAGACCCCGTTAAAGTATGATGAAGCAAAGATTTCACTATGAGAACTAAGATAAGCCAGACCATGTTTTCAGTTGCCTCATAGGCATCTGAAATCTAGCCAATGAAGAAGATCGAAGAACCGATGCATGTGCATTACCGTGCTGGCAAAGAATGTTGAAAGTAGCACCTACTGCCAAAAGAACAAACAAATGTGCTTGGGGGAAAAATGCAGCCAGATGGTGTCTTAGAAGAGAGGCTAGTAAGACTTCATCTCACTTTCCTAGGTCATTTGTCAAGAGAAAACACTCTCTGGAGATGGCCTTATGCTTGGTAAAGCAGAGTCAGCGGAAACGAGGAATGAACTCAAAGACACGAATTGGCAGCACAAGCTGGAACAAAGCAGACTATGAGGACAGTTCAGGACCAGAGAATGTTTGTTCTGTTGGACATGGGGTCTCTTGATGGCACCTAGCAATAGCAAAGAGCCAGTGACTTACAGGCAAGTGAGTTATCAGTCATCCAGTCTTTATCTAACAGAGCAGTTACCAAGTAACCCACTCAGTTCTGATTTAGAGTTTTTCAACTTGTAATTTGTACACGAGAGTTGCTCAGTAAAAAAATCTATTTTCCTTTCTTTGCAGCATAAACTCGGCCACCATTGACTTTGAGTCAATGCAGATTCAAAGGGCCCATTAGCATCAAGTCTCCAAGGCTCTAAATCTTTATGGGGCAAACCACATCTCCCATGGAGTGGCTGGTGGGTTCAAACCTCCGGCCTTTAGATAGCAGCCCTGCTCTCAATCATTGTGCCAGCACGACTCACCATAAACTAAAAAGCAAAACAAAACCCACTTCCATCAATTCAATGCCAGCTCATAGCAGCCCTATAAGACAGGGTGGAACTGGCCCGTGAGGTTCTGAGACTGTAACTCTTTGCAGGTGTAGAAAGCCGGTCTTTCTCAACATAAGCCAAAGAGATAGGATAAAGTGCTATCCAGAGACTTCGTTCTCCCCAGGCTTGTAACTTGTTTAAGTGGAATGAGTTTCGCAGAATGATGCAACAGAAAACTAATTCGACCTCAGCCCTATGAGCAGAGATAGCTAAAGAAATCCCTGCAGCCTCTTGTTCTAGGGACAGGCGTATCTCCAACAATTTACTAAGAGCTTCCTGCTTTATATTCCTGATCTTCCCTGCTCTCATCCTTTAAGATCCCAAGATGCCTAACCAGAGAATCCCTTATTTTGGTCACTATCATCTCACTGGGCAACCCACCCTTTTCTTCCTTTTATAAACCGCCTACCTCTTTCTAGGATCTTCTTTGGAGCTCAGCATAGTTCTGGTCTCCTATAAGGGTCTCCCTCCCTGCAGAGGGTCCTTCCTCCCTTTCTCTGGCAACAGTCAACACCCACCCTTGCCTTTGTGATTGCAATGCGACTCTTGAATGCAGCTCTTCTGAACTATTGTAATATTATCAGGTACAATGTTGTCTTTGATAGGAGTGAGGAAGGGGCTCACACTGAGTTTAGGAAATGGTAGCACAGTAACCACTTTCAAGCAAATCTCTGAATTCCGGAAGTGAGCCTGGACACTGTTATCCTCTCTCATTCCTTGCATTGCTTTTTCTTTGAATCTGAGCCCAAGTGTCTGTCAATCGCAGTGAAGCCACAGTGGGAAGGTAATCACAGTGTTTGTCTTTGCAAGTGTTTTGTCCTCCTGGTTAGATTGCTGTCTCTCAGTCAAGGAGCTATTAATTGTTTATAGTGCTGCTGTTTGCTACCTCATATGGCAAGTGTGTTGGCTGCTTGCCGAACTAGTATATCTAATTCTGTTGGGTTTAGGAATTATGGGAACCCCTGGGCATTTATTATTAAGGGGAGTACCAACTGATTTTCGTCTTGCCATTTGTTAGCTACAATCAATACATTCTATCATTATAATCTCTGCAAACCCTCGGATGTGTGTGCCTGGCAGGCAAAGCCATCAGAGAGACTCGAATCTTCCCTAGGCAGAGGAAAAATCTTATTTTTATTTTAATTAGTAGAAAATGCACATCCAAACCAGGGCCCGCAGGACCCCAAGGAATGTGCTGTGAAGCTGTCAGGATCTTGTGGAATATGCTCATTTCCATCTCTGCTTCCTGCAACGCTTATTTGACATTCCTTTGAATTTACTTGGTCTGAGCCAAAGCAACTTTTGAAAGGGAAAGCAGCTCATACAAATAAAATATTTTATTTAAGACTCTCTTTCTCTTGTCTACTGACTTTTTCCTAACAGACTGTCAAATAGTTTGAATATGCACATATAATTTTATCTTGTCCCCAGTTCATGACTGCTCAAGCTTCAGAAACTGTGCCCAAAACTTGGCTAAGAAAATATTACCCTGTGCATCAAGTTGAAGAATGCAAAGGGGCCAATCAAATATTCTTTGCAATTTCCCCCCTTTCATGCTGCTTTTTTTCCTCAGCAACTTCCCCCTTTTTCTACTGTTTGTCAGACCATATCTGAAAGGGTATCCCAGCTTCTCATTGTCTAATTACAACTACGAATCTTCAAAATACCTGGTTTGAGCCTTGGCATAAAACCTAATTAGACAGGTATTTTATATATTATTCAGATATTCTATTACATATTTGTATATACAAATCTTCTTATATATTATTCAGATATTCTATTACATATTTGTATATACAAGTCTTCTTATATATTATTCAGATATTCTATTACATATTTATTATAAAGAGAGGTATGTTATATGTTATATATATATGTTACATATACAGGTATTCTATACATTTATATCTCTACAATATGTAAAACGGACATTTCTTATAAGTTAATTCTCAAATGCCTCATTATTTCTTTAATGTCTTTAGCTCGTGTAATGAACCCAGTGGCTGCGTCGATGGCCTCAAACGTAAGAACAATGTGTGCGTGAGGACGGCGCTGGACTGGGCAGTGTTTCCTTCTGTCAGGTGCAAGACTGCTTCTGAGTCAAAGCTGCCTCAGCGCCACCTGAGAAATAACAACACATGATGATGAGCTATTATTCTGACCTATTTTGTTTGATTTTTGTTTTTCTTTCTTGTGTTCTCCAACATTAAATGGTTTTTTCCTTGTGTGTGAAAAAGTTGGCACAGGTTTTTAAAAATTTAAATGGCCCACAACAACCAGGAACCATAAATAAGTATCCAAGGTTTGTTTTCTCAAATACATGGCTATGGCTATAGTATGTATTAGAGATGGTGCAAAAGAACAAGATTCCTGAACAAATAAAAGACTGCTAATTAAGGCAAAGATGTGAAACTTTATAGAACAAAGAATACATCAACAGAGAACCATATAACCCTGAAAATGAATCACTTAACTGTTCCAGAAATAGGTCTTCTCAGGTGTAACACACGATTTTGAGCAGATTATTTCTAAACACAACTCTAGCTCTGAACTCCTATGCAACACATTTTCTCCATTCCAGGTCAAGAATAAACCTCTTTTCTGAACTTGAAAGTCTTTAGACCATTCAACACACTGTGTTTAGCAACATTAAGATCTAATATGCCCTATGCCAATGTGCTAATGTAAAAACCACTAACGCATAGTTATTGTGGGTTAATTCAGGAGACAGACTCTCATTAGCCATAACTACCAGATATTTTGAGAACATATGTGGGCAAAGAAAGCATATCGACATAATCTGGT
This sequence comes from Echinops telfairi, assembly GCF_000313985.2. Classification (NCBI taxonomy): domain Eukaryota; kingdom Metazoa; phylum Chordata; class Mammalia; order Afrosoricida; family Tenrecidae; genus Echinops; species Echinops telfairi. Next base: position 68,537,399 of record NW_022103920.1, read on the forward strand.
GAATGTCACATATGGCTTAAAAAAGTATCGAGGAAAATCCACAAAAGGGAAAGGACTGAATAACTTTAGTCCTTTTGGACTTGAAACCTCTAAACTCTATCCTCAGCTCCAGAAATACAAAAATGCGTAAGGCATGGCCCTACCTTCACAGAAATCACTAGTGTAACCGGAAATAGGCCCTGAGGAAGTCAAAGCTGTATGGTTCTGAATCATTATGCACAGCAGTCTTGAAGTCTGGCTTTGTTCTACGCTCCTGCTCTGGCTACACAGGGCCAATGCGAGATTTATCTTTGTGTTCCCCACAGTGCCTTGAACACCTTAAGCACCCAATGGATACCTCGTAAATAACTGGTCTCCTAACCACATGAATTTATACTCACAAATACCTTACCATAACCAGGTCAGTCTGAGAGCATAAAAACTCCCTGGGATGATTTGCACACTATTTGAGTGTCAGCGCTGCTGGGCTTCCTAACTTATCCACCTTGTGATGCGGCCTGGGAAAATGAGTAATGATGGCTTAAATCACTTAGGAGTCAGATTGATTCTATGAACATTACTCCTGGCCATGATGGAAGGAACCAGAAGGAGTCTCTTCTCCATTTATCCACTACTATGTCTCCTGTGGTCTATATTTTAGTCTGTGTCTGACATTTAAAAAGAGAGAGAGAGAGAGAGAAAATAAGGACTTGACAGACACATGAGTCAGTTTAACTTAATTTTTGTTATGCTATATTAAATATCTGGACGTTCCAGTGCCTTGAGGTAGCAGAGAATGGCCTTTTATTGTCAATTAGAAAGTACCTTCTTGGATTTAGAAGGTAAATCATGACTGGGAAGCCATGAAACACCGAGTGCATTTGTTTGGGCGGGGGGGTAGTCCTGCCTGCTCAAGCGTGTTGTTTCCATGAGAAGTGAAAGAGCCGAAGGCCCTCTGACTTCCCCAAGGAATCAGCGCACATGTGCATCTGTACTGACACAGAACGCCACAGGGTCAGACTTGCTCACCATGAATTCCTAACACGTACATACTAGAGGGTCCATGCGTCCCAGTGGTAAGGTCGGAGATTCCAGGCCCCCAAAGGCTTTCTCCTCCATAAAAATGGACTCTGAGAAACCCCAAGGGTCAGGGTTACTCTGTGCCACAGATTGCTATGAGTCAGAAGCAACCCAATGGCAGCGAGTTTGATTTTTTAACTTTACTGAGTTGATCAATTAAAAAAAAATAACATCAAAATTATCATACTGAACTCCTGAAACTAGCTCCCTGCTGCCGCTGCCTGGGAAACAAGTCTTGGCAACCGCTACACCAAAGTTAAAAAAAAAAAAGACACTTTTCAGGGGACAAAAAGAAAAGAAATTTCATCTTTTAAGTGACTTTTAGTGTCAAATACATCTACGTTCTGTAACTCATATCTCTTTCAGCCCATTTGAGGGATCTGAGAACATAAATTCCCAATAGCTCTAATTTTGTTTCATCTACTCATCCAGGCTAAGTCTCATAGATGAAATTCTGAAGCGGGTAACATAAGTCTTTGTCAACCAACCATGCTGTAAAATTTGCAATCTGTGAAACCCAAGGTGCTGGCAGCTAGAATTATTTTACAGCTGCCGTCAAACACACGGCAGACATGCCTCTGAGTGGGTGGCTGGAATCCCTTCCGGAGTTTTAAAGCATATGACTGTTGACCTCCTTCCAGGGAAGTCAGGGCAAGATGCTTAATTATCTCACCTAAAAAGCCAAAAAATGTTTTTTTTAGCTATTATATTTCTACTTGTCATGTCTCTGTTTTCACACTATCATCTGTTCCAAATCATCAGAATATTATGCAAGTGGCATTAACAATGTAAAGAGAAGACAATGTCAAGATATATTTGAGTAAGTTTCAGGATCTAATTCCTTGAGGCTTGCTATTCAAATGAGTATTGTGTTTATCTCATTAGATCAAACAATTTATACATTAGAGAACAATCGAGATAAATGTATTAAATATCTATAAGATGTACCTTTGAGATAATATATATTAATAGTTTAAAAACAGCAATGCAAGAAGCTGTTACTTTTACAGGAAAATTTTAAAGACTTTCACCAATACTGTCATATTTATTCTCTAAGAACTTCTAATAAGTCCTGAAAATTGAAATGGCCTAAGAATTTAGATAAATACAAAGAAAAGAATAATTTCGTGCCCAGCCTTTTCAAAGTAAAAGGTTTTCTCCTTCATAATACATTCCATTAGCTATAAAGTAACTTGTGGAAGAGCAAAAGAAGGCATAATCTTTGCCCCACAGTTGGGAGATCAAGTCTTGAATCTACTGCTTATTCGTTGGGTCAATATCCCTTTATTATTACTGTCCCATCATATGACTGTGACCCAAGGCAAGCTTCTGAAATGCTTTTTCTATCATAACCTTGAATTTATTTGCTTATAAAGTAATTTAAACTCTGTTATTACATTTATTTTCCCCATTCCTACTAATCACCAAAATACTATGACTAAGATTGTGTGAGATACTTGTGAATAATAAGCAAGTAAGTCAAAACGTATTGCTACAAATAAAAAAAAAATTTCAAAAAAACATAAAAATGAACAGCTATTGTTTCTGACATATCTTCCATTTAGTTCCATCCTATACTTCTGAAAGTGGTATTTCCATCTCCGTAATCATTCCCCAAAGAATTCTGGGCGTTCTGATTTACAGCCCATCAAAATGGCAGTTCTGGTCTTCTCAGGGGATTCAAATCATACTCCTTTTCAACGTTATTTGAATTTCAGGATCAAAAAGAAGTTTGAAGGGGCAATAGCCGGTGGAGGATGGAAGGGATGAGGGTTCCCAATGAGATTCTCATAGGCCAGCCCTTGCTCCTCTCCAGGAATGAGCAGGTACATTGCCAGAAGAGAAATTAAATTTCTCAGCATAACTATTTGGGCCTTTTTCTCACCAACTCTCTTTGAACCTCTTTCTTCCAATAAGCTCCCGAGAATGTCCATTATCCTTGGAGAAGATACATTAAGATCATTTCTTTGGAATCCACCCCCTACCCACCCACTGCCCCACCACCCACAAAAGAGTAGCCGTCATATAGATAGATCCTCCTTAGGCTTAGCTGAACGCTCTGCCTTGAATGTAATTGGCCCAGCATAGCCACTGCTTTGATTGATTGCCCCCCTTTTTAAGGCACCCTAAGAAAATCTGTCTATAGCCATCCAATGATCTTAGAGGCATATTTAAAGATATTTTATTTGGCAGAAGCTATACATGTTTAAACTGGAACCCCAGTAACAACATTTGTTGACTTACCCTTGTCCATGTGAAGCTATACTATAGTACATGCACCCTGTAGGTACCAAGTATGATGCTTTATCTTAAAGGGATGAGGGGGGCAAGGAGCAAAGCTAGTGGATTACATCCTAATGAGAATGTCTAGAGATTCTATGATTCTGTTCTATTGGCCAGAGTCTCCATAATTTTAAAAGCTTCAGTTTCCCCCCATGGAAACAACTCTGAACGAGAGAAATGTAACCAAAGTGCCAGCACTCATTTCTATCAGAGCGATGCTGACACATCGCAACCCTGTGGGCAGGTGGACTTGCCTTTGTGAGCGTCTGAGACTGACTTCGGAGGGAAGTAGAAAGCTCTGTCGTTCTCCCATGGAAGGGTTAGTGGTTTCGAACTGCTGGACCTTGTGATTAGTGTCCCAACACGAACCACTATGCTACCCAAGCTCCTATGAATATCTCATAAATATCTGGTTAGAAATAAAGGCTGCAAAGCTATCTTTCAGGTGCTTTCTTCTTTTAGTTGGACTTTCCACCAGAATTTGTCAGGTTTAAAAGTCCTCTATTTACTTTGGGGGAAAATAAACAAACACTAATGCTCTGCTCAAACTTTCCTCCCAGCTAAGAAGACATCACATATGAAAGAAAATGTTCACAACAAAAACAAAAGCACCTTAATGCAGAGACAACGGACATTGGGGAGGAAGAGAGACGTGTGTTTACGGTGAGTGTCTTCAGATCATCTTACCTCCGATTACCAGGGTCGTACAAACCATGAATTTACTCAGAGAGAATGATGACAACATCATGCAAAGTGACAAGTCTATTTACTACCCCTATGCTCCTGGGAAACAGGAGCTTATGTATTAAACATTACTAGTATATGCACAGGCTAGTATGATAGGTAGAGAGTATTCATTTTTGGTTTGTGCCTGGGTTTGTGAGCCATAAATATGTATCATATACCAGGAGGAGTTAGTTTCCTCCTTTCTTGGAGGAAAACAATGTCATTTTGCTTAGGAGTTACCAAATTATGCAGAGGTCACCTAACTTTAAAACAAAAACATGTACCTCTGGAAAAGGTCACATTCTGATGTAGCACATATATAATCATTAATCATGACTTCAGGTACCAGATTTTAGGCATTTGCCCCTCTAAATATCAGTAATTACTTTAAAAAGATTTTATTGTTGTTGAGAGTATACAGAGTTTAGTCACACAATAATATACCCATTCCTCAAAAGGGAAAACTAGAAGAAACTAGTTATTATTGCTATAAGGTGCTTCAAGGTGGCTCTGACCACAGTGACCCCATGCAGAACAGAATGAACCGCTGCAAAGTCCCGGGCCATGCTCACAATTGTGCCTGTGTCTCAGCCCCCGGATGCAGCCACTGTGTCTATACGCCTAGTTGAGGGCCTTCCTCTTTACCACTGCCCTTCCCCTTCACCAAACATGATGGCCTTCTCCAGGGACTGGTCTCTCCTGACAAGAGTCCAAAGTATTTGAGACAAAGTCTTGCCACCTCGCCTCTCAAGAGCATTCTGTTTTACTTCTTCCAACACAGACTAGTATGCACAAGGAAAAAACTAGGTGAAAAACAAAAAAAAATGCTGATCTCAGTAACAATAAAAATTTGTGTTCAATCTTTTCATTTTAAAGTGTTTCCTTCAGATTGGTTTGAACACATCATGCTACAATACTCAGTAATAGCTAATAATCTTAAAACACTTACAAAATAAATACACTGACTTCCAGTCTGCCTGCCAATCCATTCTCAGAGTGAGGTCTGACTTTACTGCCTTCCTGTCTCCACAGGAGGTCATCACATAGATGCAGAATCTAAGGGACATTTTCTGGGCAAAACAAATGCTCAAATCTTGTTATATGTACCCAGCAGCAATTTTAAGCATATCTTATGCTTAGGAACTTCTAACATTTCTCTACCTAGGATGAAGAAAAAGAACTAGACCTCATCCCATCTTAAAAAGCTCAATTACTGTATGTGCGTCCAATATTTCTCAGTACAAATATTCCACACTAATGCAATTTCCTGATATGTCACTTGGCTTTAATGAAAGACTGTATTAGTACCTATTTTCTTTTTAAATCATTTTACTAGGGGCTCATACAATTCTTATCACCATCCATACATACACATCAATTGTGTAAAGCACATTTGTACATTCATTGCCCTCATCACTCTCAAAACATTTCCTCTCCACTTAAGCCCCCAGCATTAGGTCCTCATTTTTCCCCTCCCTCCCCGCTCCCCCTCCCTCATGAGCCCTTGATAATTTATAAATTATTA
>NW_022103920.1:68544098-68545704 GCF_000313985.2 Echinops telfairi
TCCTATCCAGACAGACCTGCAGAAACAACAACATGCACAAAAACAAGACAGAGCAAAACCAAGCAACAATGTACAACAAAACAGCAACAACAACAAACCACTGACAAAGAACAAATTAAAACACACCAAGAAAGAGAAGCTTGGAGTTAGTTCAAGGATCGCTGGCCTTTAGGAGTGTTTTCCAGACCAGTCTGTTGGGGCACCACGCCCTGGCCTCAAAGTCCACCTTTCCATTCACTGGGAACCTTGCTGCTCCATTCCCTTGCTGTTCCGCTGCACTACCCCAGTGCTTTGCCTCAGTGTGGTGGCATCAGATCAGGTGCAATTCCCACACTGGTGTTGTCCCCACAGGGCCATGGGTCAGTGAGGGCCATCATGTCCCATAGTGGGGTTTTTAAAATAAAAAGAAGTTCTAAAATAAATGTCATTTCTAGGAAAAATAAGTGAAAGATGGTATTGCTAGTGTTCAGTGTTGTTCTGCAGCTAACTGTTAAAAGGCAGCTAACTGTTAAAAGGATGGCACCTACTCCAGGCAGAGTGGCTTCGCCTACGCTGAGAACACACTCAATGACTGGGGTCAGTCTGAAACTGTCTGTGAACACTCTGTGCTCATGTCATTGGGTGTGATTAGGGAGCTTCTCTTTGAGGAAGTGAGACCACTCAGAGGTGTTTCCCATATAAATGAATGGTGATTATTGCTTCATCACTTTACATCATTTCAGCTTCTGGAAGGTGTCACAAGGACACTCTACTCTTGGATAGTGGGGGACAACTTAGTATAGTGGCAAACAGGTACGCTGGAGCTAGATTTACCTATCACTTAAACTTGGAAATTACTATCAATGGATCCTAACCCCTACCTTGTCTCAAACTTGATTAAATCGCGTGCTGAGAAGATAGCCCTGTGTCAGACAGAAGACAACAACCCACCGGTGACCCAATGCCAGGCTTTCTTAAAAGTAAGGGAAATAGAACAGCAGCAGCAGATTAGAATGCACCATAAGTAATAAGGATATTACATCTTGAGATGTTTAAGTTAGATAGGGGTTCATATAGTATCAAACATTTAAACTATGTCTTAACTTGGGTCACAGTCATAAAAGTTTGTAAGTCACTGATGTAAATAAACCCTGCAGCACTGAGACCTCTGAATGTGTTCAGAAAGCAAAGTTGTCATGGGTAGATGCTGTCAAATTGGTCCTGACTCAGAGACGCTCTGCCCAGCAGAGGAAACGCTGCTCATGCCTGTGCCAACCTCACAATTGTTACGATGCATCCTACTGTTGTTGCCACTGCGTCAGTCCATCTTGTCCAAGGTCTTCCTCTTTTTCACTGCCCTTCTACTTGACCGGGCACGGTGTCCTCTTCCGTGAACGGATCTCTCCTGACAACGTGTCCAAAGTACACGAGACTCACCATCTTTGCTTCTAAGGCGTTTTCTGGCCGTGCTTCGATGACATATGACTTCTGTTCTTTTGGCAGTCCATGGTACTTTCACTTTGATCCACCAGCACTATAATTCAAATGCATGAATGCTTTTTCTGATTTCCATAATTAAAGTCCAACGTGCATGTGCATGTGAGGCAACTGAATAGCCCATGGCTTA
>NW_022103920.1:68546005-68576996 GCF_000313985.2 Echinops telfairi
AACATATTGATAAAGTTGGTCTAAAATAATTTATTCATAAGTGGGTCTGGCTCTTTATCTACTAGGACATGTTGAAGGTAAAATCAAAGACACTTCCTCATCCTCTATCCCTGGTTCTTTGAGCAAACACAAGAAGGTATTTTATTAATAAACATGCTGCAGTGGTGGGAGTCAGGGAGTCAGCCTGTCCAAAATTTTACTTTTATCATGAGACTAGATTAACTTCATAGATACCATTTGACTGAAGTTCCTGGGGGGCGGGAAGGTGGAAACAAAACCGTCTATGCTGAAAACTCTGCTTCATTCTTTCTCTGTAACCCTGATTTTCCCACATGACTCCTCTTAACAAAATTGAAACAAATCCAAGTCTGGGAACTATAGCTAAATGTTCACTGTCACTACTGCAAGAGATGCATGAAGATTATCATGTCTGGAAGAACTGCCAATAAAATGTAAAAGAAAAAAAGATTAGCTGCATGCACCGAGGAAGAGTCATCTCCAGAAGGGGCCCAGGGGAAGGACACTGTTCTTCGCGTCTTCCATCATGCTACGGAAGCCTGGTCAAGCGGCAGCTATGACTCTTTCCGTCCGTACAGCCAAAGGAAAATAGTTTGAATAAGTTTACGCTTCCAGGTAATTACATGAATACAAATAGATGTACTCATGGTTCAAATAAAAGCTTTGAATGAAAGAAGTGGATAATTAGACTAAAATGATGAAAATTAAATTCTGTATGGAAAAATTATCATCTTTTGAATGAAAAGAAACCCCTAATATTACTGCAATAGAGCCACATTTGAGAAGAGTCAGAGACTTCCAGTGTATACATGGAGGGTAATTCTACAAGGTACTACAAAACCAAATTAAATCCGATTCATATTTGCTGATTAAATAGTACAATAGCAGTTCCAATAGAAAGGGGGGGGAGATCACATGATAGGTGCTTATAAAGGATTTCTTAAGTTTCCCATTTCTAAAAGGGTCCATGGTTGTCCAGTGATTTAGTGTTCAGTTGCTATGAAAGGTGAACAGTGCACACCCACCAGTCTGCTTGCATGAAAATTACAACCTTGGAAATGGTATGCCACAGTTCTCTACTGCTTTGTGCTGGAGTCAACGTAATGGCAACAGGCTTGTCATTTCTAAATGGATTTACTCAGCTTAATGAACTTGCAGAGTATATAAAACATAAACATAAAACCTGCTGTGAAGATTTCCCCTCTTTTTAAAAGCAAAGTCATTTTGAGTTGAGAATCATAATATTATTTTATAGTTGTGTTTAAACTGAGAAAATTATTTTGGTAAAATCCTCACTCTAGTTGTTTCTCCAAAATCTAACATGTTCTTCAAATCAGAATAAATGTCTGTGGAGGCTCAGACCTCCTATCCTTATTTAACTTGTCATAAAATAGCTCGAGTCTGTGGTACTTCCTGTTCCCTCTTACCTAAACTTCCCACAGAGGTTAAAAAGAAAAAGAAAAAATCGATGGACACTTTAAAAGACAAAGGCTACTTGGTAAATATTAAAAGGCAAATAAAGCTTCCATTTGTCTATAATCATCTGAAAAAACAACGCTATTTTCAAGTAGGGGAAAAGCTACGTCCTCTGGAGCAGTCAGAGTTGAGTGATGAGTGCCGTAGGGAGAGGAGAACCGTCAAGTTGTGAAGATAAGGCCCCATCGGATTTACCTCCTGCTCACTCTATACGCACTGCCATGGAGTCAGTTCAGACTCATAGCAACCCTTTAGGACAAAGCAGAACCAATCCCTAAGATTCTGGAGCTGTAAAGCTTTGTCCCACAGAGCACCTGGTGGGCTCAAACTGCTGACCTTGCAGTTAGCAGCCTAACAGCACCCACTACACCACCAGGGCTCTGTGTCAGCACATAGCAGATGGTTCATAATGAATTCGAGGTTTAGGTGCACAACAAAGTATGATACAGGCTGAAGAGGATGATGATACTGAAGGTGTGCATTGTGGTTTGGGGAAACAAAGTTAAGGCAACTAACTTTGCTCTATGGCCTACAGATATTCTTATTTCCTTAAGCCCCAAGATTCCTGTTTCCCTGTTTTCCTCACCCAATCCTTGGTCTCTGGACTTTGGAATCTTGCAACTCAACCGCAACCTCGGCAAACTCCTCTAAGTCCTTCAACAAAAGAATCACAGTCCAGCGGACAATTCAGTGGGTATCATGTCATTTACTGCATGCCTCATTTTGCTCTCTTCATGTCACTCATGTGCATACAACATGCTCCAAACTGATCTCTATTTCACTATTTTCTGTCTTCTCTCCAATACAGTCTCTGTAGATGGCGGATCTCTGTCTTTCTGAAGAAAAATTCTTGACATGTTGCTCGCTTCATAACAATCAAACCATTGACCACAATCGTATCATACAAACACAGAATTCACAAAACAAAAACAGCCTACCGTGGTGATAACCAAAAAACCCATTGCTATAGAACTGGTCCCAATTCATAGACTCCCTACCCAGGATAACTGAGACTGCAAATCTTCACAGGAGCAGCCAGCCTCACCTTTCCCCCAGGAGGCGATGAAGCTTCCACAACATGGACTCACCTTGATTACCATATGATAAGGGTTCTACGATTTCTATCATGAACTCTTCAAATCCTTGCCTTACAAAAAATGTCACTTTCTCATTCCTAGCTTTGCATAATTCTTTTTTATTAGAAATCAAAGACATGAGGAGGAGAAAGCCAAGGCTTTTCAAATACTGGATATTTTCAAGTAAAAATTAACTTAACATAACCGGACCAAAACTGACTCTCTGCAGAACAGTTTGGGGGAACAGAGTTGAAACCCTTATTATGATCTTTCCCAGACCGAGTCCAGGATGAAAAAAGTGGCTTTATAAATCTCAAAAACCGAACCAAACTCACTCCCCTTATGTTTATGCCAACTCATAGCAACCCTATAGGACACGGCAGAACTGACCATGTGAGTTCCTGAGCTCTTTACAAGAGTAGAAATCCTCATCTTTCTCCCTATTTTATAGCCAATTCTCTACATATTTATATTCACCAAGATTCTCTGAGAACCAGTCTTTACTTCTTCTATACTCTTATTAGGGAAAAACTTTATGCCCCATTGCTGTATGGAAGAACTTCTGAAATCATATGCTTGCTTCTCCTCACTCCCCTTCCCACTACTCGACCTTTCATTTGTCCTCTCCATGAAGGAAAGAATAAATGTTGGTGAAGCTCAGCCCCTTCCTCCTTATCTTCCTTAGAACCAGCTTTGAAGCAGGATAGGGAATTCAGATCTGTTCTCAAGCAGGCGGCCTGACTCCACGGAGAAAGCAGCCCACTGTCCAGATGTGAGAGGTAAGAAAAGGTTATGTCTATCTAATCCCCCAACAAAGACATAGGGAGTTCACTGTGGCCATACAGCCACTGATCCATAAAGCTGTTATTTCTATCTCCAGCTATTATTTGGTTTTAAACTGAGAAGTGGAAATAAAGTTTTATTTATTAACCCTCAAACTCCCATGTCTTTAACTAGCATTTTCATGGCAACGAGCCCAGCATTCTCATCTTCATTTGGTTCCTAAGATATTTGCTTTGCAAAGGGCTTGCAGAGTATCTTCAGATAATCAATTCTAGGATGCTTGCTCCATCTGCAACTTCCAAAAGCCTAATTTCTCTCTGTGAATTTAAGACAACTACCCTCCTTGAGATTCTAGTCTCTGTTGTAAAGATAAAAACAATCTATTTGCCATCATAATGGAAGTATTTCCATAAATGAAATATAATTTGCCTGAACCAGATCCAAAACACAGCTGTTACAGAGCATGTTGTATCCTTCAGTTAAAGGCACTTTAAAGTTCTTTGACCCACAGCTTAGAAAATGCACAACTATGCAGGGTTAGCAAACTCATGCTTGTGCTACATGATTTGTGTATCTGTTTCACTCAAGGCTTTTTTGACCAATAATAAAACTCTAAACAATTTTATGCACAGAATGTGCTCCACCTTGAAAAAATTGCCTAGTGTGCCTAAATTACACACACACACACACACACACACACACATACACACACCAGGCCCCCTGGTGGTTTAATGGTTGTGCATTGAACTTCTAACTGCAAGGGAAGCCGTTTAAAATCAGCAGCCACTCTGTGGGAGAAAGACAGGGCTTTGTACCCCCGTTAGGGATTACAATCTTGGAAACTCAAAGGGGTAGCAATGAGTTGTCACCAACTTGATAGTAGTGAGTTTGTTTTTTTATATGATTACACACACATACATAAAATCATTGTCATCATGCCAAATCTGACTCACAGTAACCCTGTAAGATGGGTTTACAAGGTTATGAATCTTTAACATGAGCAGAAGATTTCATTTTTGTCTGAAAATGTAACTAGTGGGTTTGAACTGCTGGTCTTGCTGTTAGCAGCCCAACACATAACCGACCAACCACAACACCAGGGCTTCCTTTTGTGCCTCCTCTTACTTTTGTTCTCTCTCTCTCTCTCTCTCTCCCTCTCTCTCTCTGTCTTCTTCTTCCTTTCTCCATAGGCAATTGTACATTTTTTTCTTTCTTAATATATTTATAATTCACTTTAATTGCTGGCCAACTGTATATATTTTAAGAATGACTTGACAGATTGTGTTCCATGGGACTACATGACAGTACATTTCAGCCAGGACCCCCCAGGAAATCATGTTGTGCAAAAATGGCAATTATCCACCTTTTAAAAATCATCAATCTGTACTTAAATTGCTTTTATCAATAAGGCCTGATATAGTATTACTCCACTGAATGCATTTGATAATAATAAAAATTGACCAAATAATTAATAAGAAATTTTCACATCATCCACAATTCCTCTTTTTAAAGAATAACTGTTCATTATCAAGCTGTAAAACAGCTTTGAAAACAAAACAGTACACTAATCTGGGGTATATGTGGCCTTTATTTTGTTCAGATAGTTCAAAAGAAAAATAAAACTGGATGCTATTTGAAAATCAGCTTTCCTTTTGAATTAAAGCTTTCCTATTCTGTCTCAGCATACTTTGATATAGTTACCCATTTTGACATTGGAGAAATTGTAAACAGAAAAAAATTGTCAAAGAAAGCATTAGACTAATTTGTTCATTTATACTCACTATGTATATAGCTACTAGTGGAGACAGAAGAATTGGACTGTATCTTCTCTGTACAGAATAATTTCCTAGTGTATGTGTGCTTCTTCTCAGAAAGCTCGCAGAAAAGGCGAGCCTTACTTACACCTATCGTTCCTCTTCTTTCATTCACTCCCCAACATGCACCCATCGCGATAGTTCTAGTTTGGAAAGGCTTTCATTGCATTTTTAAAACCCAACAATCCTAGTCATTCCCAGTTGATTTAGTTAAAATCTCAAAATTCATGATATGCTAGGTTTCCGGGAATGTGGCGTCAGTCGACCTTGAGGGGCCCTGGTGGCAGCGTGGATTACCAGTTAGCTTCGAACTCAAAGTTAGCATTTTCAAACCACCAGCTCCTAAGGAGAAAGGGGAGAGACACTCACAGGGACAGTTCTCCTCTCCTGCAGGGTAGCTATGAGTTATACTGGATTCCATGGCAGTGAGTGAGTGAGTGAGTGAGTGAGTGAGTGAGTGAGTGAGTGAGTGAGTGTCATTGAGTGAGTGAGTGAGTGAGTGAGTGAATGAGTGAGTGACTAAGGGACTGAGTGACTCAGGGACTGAGTGAGTGACTTAGAGAGTGAGTGAGGAGTGAGTGTGTGAATGAGTGTTAGAGAGTGAGCCAGTGAGTGAGTGAGTGAGGAGTGAGTGACTGAGTGAGTGAGTGACTGCCTGAGTGGGTAAGTGAGTGAGTCAGTGACTCAGTGAGCGAGTGAGTGAGTGAGTGAGTCAGTCAGTCAGTCAGTCAGTGACTGAGTGAGTGAGTGAGTGAGTGAGTGAGTGAGTGAGTGAGTGAGTGGATACCTTGACAAGTTTAAATTTTATCCGAGTCCTGTGATCCTGGAGACCTGCAATGGTTAAAGAAACCCCTACTTTTTTCGTGTCCCTTGAAAATCACTTACCGCAAACAACTAAGATATTTCTAATCATTGCTCTTTTAATATCTCCTTGGCCTTACCACCTCCCTGTTTTACAATCTCCAGGTCCTAGCCAGAGAATTCCTTAGCATTTTCCTTCCTTGGGGCTCCCAGTATCCAGCAATCCTTAGTACAAGTAAAGAAGAAGTCTGAGACAAATGGTCTAATTACTGACATGGCATCACACAAATTGATGGCAGGTTTCCCAAAACATGTGAATCTCAAGCTAGTGATCACCACCCCCCACTTAGCTTTCTTCACTACTATTCTGCTAATCTGTCCTAGATTGTGATCCTGTTTCAGGGAAATGGGACTGTTTGCTCTCTATTGCAATGGTCTCCCTTTCTTGTGCTACAGTCCTCCCACTTCCCAAACCACCCCATTCATACTCGCGATTGCCCTGCTGGAGTCCAGTCGTCCTTGCCATTGAACGCTGTCTGTACAGTGCTTTTCTTCAACCTCGTTTGGAGCCTTCTCCCTTGAGCTCCCTATGCTCTGTGGATAGTGAACTCTCATTCTCTTTTGCCCCCGAGGCCCTTTAATATGCTATTTTCTCTGCCTCAAAATCTTCCTGTCCTCTTTGCCTGGTTAGTTTTACTCATATTTTAACTTATCGCCTAAATGACATTTTGTTCTAGAAAGCCTTTAGTGACCTTCTAAGTACAGTTAGGGCTGCCTTGGGAGAATCCAAAGGTGCTGGATATTCTCCTCATGCCATTTGTCAAGTTTATTAACACACTTTCATATAATAATGTGTTTGTCTTCTTAGTCAGCATATTACTTCAATGAAGTCAGTGTGTATGCCTGTTTTCTTTATAGTTGCCCTTTATAATACAGTCTATTTATATACATATATATGGTCAACGTAGTACATAATGCCTTCTCTGTGTGGCTCAGTATATGTGGGTGTCTACCTTACTTAAATGAGAATAAAGTTCTATTCTAGATGCATTCATTAAAAAACCCCACCTATTTAGGGTTCTAAGAAGTCATATATCTGAGCATCCTCACAAAACCATAGTAAATTTGGCCACAAGGTGGGGTAGAAAGGGGATCCACATATAACCTTCCTGGGGGACAGACATGAGAAAAGTGGGTGGAGGGAGATGTCATACAGTGTAAGATATCACAAAATAAAAATTTATAAATTATCAAGGGTTCATGAGGGAGAACGGAGCCGGTAGGGAGGGGAAAAAACAAGGAGCTGATACCAAGGGCACAAGTAGAAAGTAAATGTTTTGAGAATGATGAGGGCAACAGATGTACAAATGTGCTTGACACAATGGATGGGTGTATGGATTGTGATAAGAGTTGTATGAGCCCCCAATAAAATGATTTAATAAAAACAAAAAGTAAGGCATTTGCCAAAGATCAGACAATACATTTGTTCCTTGACAATTTTCATTTCCAAGTAACATACCTTATCTCCTTTCTTCCTTTATAGCCTTCCATGAGCCACTTTCATAAGACTTCAACAACGTATCTTCATTTGGCATTTATATAAATAACTAGAATATAAATACTAACCAAGAGGAAAAAGTTTTACATTACATATGCTAAACTTACTTTCTAATTTAAAAAAGTGTTATGTTCATCATCTCTCCATAATACTTAGGTGAAGTTTTGATTATGTATAAAATAAATGCAAAAACAAAACTAGTACATTGTTGTGGTAAGGGAAATTTCTTAATATGGCTCTACTATCCAAATTCCTTTTGCAATGTATTGTAAATTCTAGCCTTCAAACCTGTACTTAGGGGGCCCTGATGGCAAGGTCAGCGATTCAAAACTGCCAGCTGCCAGGAAGGAGGAAGCTTTAGCACTCCCATAAATTTAGCTTCAGAAGCCCACAGGGGCAGTTCTGGTCTCTCTTGTTGGGGCACCAGGAGTCAGAATGGAGTCGGTGGCTGTGAGTTTGCTTTTTTTTTTTTGAATGGCTATGTTTTTAATCCCATTTTGGAGGGTGTACCTTGTGCTAATGACAGGATTAAGGTGGATTGTGTTCTGAATCCTTACTCAAAACTCAATACAAGGATTTGAATCAAACCACACTCCTTTGTTTCCTTGAGGCTGCTGAAAAACAGAACCAACACTTCCATCTAAACCATTCCTCTGTGCCTAAGAGAGCTATTTCAGAGGCAGACAGGGAATTTCAGGATGCATCAAGGAAAGAGAGCCACCAGCAGAGCATACTTAAATCCTTTGTTAATGTAGTGGAGGAGATGGAGCCTACACTATGCCAAGACCAGAGGCTGATACAAGGGGACCATGAAACAGCAGAGGAACAGTGCTGAGGCTGTGAGACTGTGAGGGAGAACAGAGGGCAGGCCCCTGGCCTCAGAGGCAGAGGTCAAGGGTCTGTGTGGCTGAGGGGCTAAGGATCAGAGAGAGAGACTTGGCTACTGGTTAAAGAGAGGAGTTGTTTGGACCAATGGCTGTACTCTTAATCTTTCCTGATCTTGGCTGCGGTAACCTGTAAGCGTCCCTAATAAATCCCTACAAATGTGAGTATTGGCTGTAGGTTCTGTGCGGCAACTGCAAAAAATTCTTGAACCCAGCCGAGAAGTAGAGGAATGATTAGTGGAGGAACAGGTAAAGAAAGATGGAGACTGGAGGGCTGATCCGACTTCAGCCTGGTGGCCATCAAGCTTGGGCTAGTGTGGAGAGGATTCTCCTTCTCCTTTGTGTAACCACAGGAGGAACAATGTGATCTCCTCACCATTCACTCAATTTCCCATCCCTAAGAACTGTTTTATTGAACTAAGTTCATTCATGCCTACAAATGACACTGACCATCGTCTATGTGTCAAACACTGCCCAAAGTGCTTGACATACAGCAATAAAGTAACAGTTCCTGCCTTCACAGAGGTTGCAGTTAGGTAGAGGAGAGAGAAAGTTAACTAGATAAATAAGTAAAATAAATAGTAGGTTATAGAGCAATAAGTATTAAGAATTAAATACAGTAGACAAGTAAAACGTAAAATGTCACTTTTGGTTATCTGTTGGTTGGTTAATTGTCTTTTTAAGGTTTATTTGGAGAACCAGAGTTCTTATTTAATTGAAGATATCATGGAAAAAGGAAATGTTATCAGGTATACATCTAGGGGTGGAGTTTTTCTCCAAAGAGAGATCATCAAGTCCAATGGCTCTGAGCCATAAGTATATGACTAGAGTGTTTTAAACATAATAAAGTCATTGAGTTGGAACAGAAAAGGTGAGATAGATAGCTAGGCCATTCTTCACCGGATACTCAATGTTAAACGTAGACTAGACGTAAAAGCAAAGGGGGTAATCAGGGGAAGCAACTAAAAGGCTCTGGCAAAATCCAGTGGCAGATGGTGGTCGCTTGAGACCAAATAAATAGGAGGGTCGGTGGAACAAGATGTAGAACTGAGAATATACTGTTTAAGAGAAGATTCAAATATCATGCCACACTTTTTTTCCTAGGGACCCAGAAAGGGGAGTTACCATTTAATGAGATGGGCTATTCATATCCCATCAAATTGGGTATTGTTCTAAAGCCAAATTTCTAGGTTAAAATTCCTTATATGCAAGATCTTCCTGCAGCTGGGGTAGGACGGCTCCATTTTTAACATATTCAATGTCAATATTAGAAACATCGCTTTCTCAAATATTTCCAAGCAGCTACATCTGGGACATGATTCTGGTGCATGGACAGGAAGCTCTGTGCTAACTTTGTTGCTTACTATTGGTCATGCTAAAAGTCTCTGGGAATCAAATCTAGGCAAATGTTTAATTAAGAAAGAAGAAAGCATATATCTCCCCCCGAGCCTTGATACGAATATACATACAAACCGTGTGTTATTTAAGCCTGAGTTTTGGTACAGGATAAATGAGAAAAATAGCTTTTCAACTTATCATAGACAATATGGAAGCCAGGATTTAAAATACAAGAATTTTTTTCTTAAAGGAAAAGAGTTATTTTATTTTAAGACCATCATGATATATAACTGAAAACCAAATCTGGACATGAGTTCAAAGATAACATACATATAAGTAAATGTCACAACTAAAACACATCTAATTAGGTTTGCCATGTAAGATGTGAATGCAGTAATCAAAGGTAAACAAAGAGTTTCTACCAAAAAAAAAAATCTCCAATCACTTATTTTATCCCTAAGGACAACCTTTTAGTGCACGATCTATTAAACGGCAGTGCATAAATTAGAGAACTGCCTTAAAATTAAGAGCAAAGACAGCTGGGAAAGAAAACCATTTAACTCTTTTTCATTTACTTGAAAACCTTAAAATCCCACTCATAATCAACCAAATAACACTTACAGATAAAAAATAGAATTTAACACTTTCATTACCCAAAATGATTCCATGTTCCCATGAATACCACATTTTCCAGTGCTCTGAACTGTATGAACTTCTCAAAGGTGGTGCAGCACCCAAAGAGATATGTGTGTCTCGCTAATTCTACCACCAAATCTGGGTACATAAAATATATCTGTGTCTCATGCACTGTTATCCCAGAGTCCAGAGTAACAAGCATGTCCTGTATAATCCTACCTGAGCGTCCAGAAGGACATAAGTGTCCCAAACAATCCTACCCCTAGAGGCCAGAGAGATATTCAGGTACCACACAAAATGCATATTTCATAACGAAACTTCAGAAATGTTCCTTTATTCAGCATTCTTCTATATCAAAAAGAGTTAAAATCTAAGTTTTTAATAATATTCCTTTTTATTGTGTGGCAAGGTACTGAAGTTCTAATAGTCCAAATAAATTAATAACAAATACAAGATCTACTCTCTAACTCCCAGATAGACATCATACTGGCTGTAAATTAATATTCTATGAAATTAAAGAGGATTAACCAGATTAACATTTAGATTCTTAAACCTGAGATGCCCTCACCAGTAACTACGTAGATGAGGGATTCCTTAAGCACTGAACACATTTCCTAAGTTCTATACCCAGTGTTTTCAGGAATATTGTTTCTTAGAACGCTTTTACTGTTGTGCATAATGTATTTTGCTTTAAATGTCAGAAAGTTTCCTGGGATCCAATACACTATCGATCTATAAAGTAATTCTGATTTAGTTGAGAATCAGGGTTATAAAGTGAAATATCAATGCTACCGTTACTGTGTGCCATTGACTCATAGCAACCCTACGAAACCAAACATCAAGTCCATGCCGACTGGTAAGACAGAGCGTTTACCATAGGGCTTCCTGGGTGGAATCCCCCAGAGCTGACTTAGAGGTCTTTTCTCCATCAGAGGAGCTAGGATGTTCACCCCAGCAGACCTTAGGGCAGCAGCCACGTGCTTAACCACTGTAGCACCAGGCTCCTTACAGGGACATGTAACAGATAGTGATTTGTACTTTCTGAGGTGGACATTTAAATGCTTATAAAATAAGTTTAACTGAAATTGAATTTTAGTTATGCATGTTGAGCTGTTCATGTGTTTTTTCCCCATATTTATAATTGTGCATGAAATAGACTACATGCATACCTATAATGTTGAGCTGAAGACCTACAACTAGTTGTGGACCTTTTGGTGCAAAGCTCTTGTTTTCTCTGAACCTTTAATATTAAATACCAATTTTGATTCAAATTATAATTTCAATACTTATTTGCATGTTTGTTATTTAGCTGAATTATTTATCCTTAGCTTGCCTCAGCTTTTTACCTATAAAAGGATAAACAATATACAATAATTAAAATTTTAAAATATGTTATATTGTATAATACATGTATATTATAAATATGTTGAAACTGACTTAATAAATCTTGGCAATTCCTATTTTAACAGAAACAAGGCTCACTAATTATTAAACGGCCCTACTTTCATATGGATACCAGTTTCTGCACATTGAATGTTTAGGAAAAAATGTTTACTTGTACTTTACAAACAAAATTATGTGGAGTAGTTTTTATAAGAACAAGAGCAAAATAGATCATCATGTATATATTGCCAAACACCTTACATCTTTAGACAGAGTAGTTCAGCCTTAAATTATGTAGTCTATTTTTGCAGCTGGACCTAGAGTTCAAAAGGGAGACATGAATAAAATACTGTGTTTTATATTTCTAATATAAAATGAACCTTTCTATTAATAATTTGACAATGACACTCCATCACGCTTCACCTCATCTGCAGCTTTTGCCACACATCATAATTTTCAGTCTCAGAAACAATGATTAGGTGCAGCTGTAAAACACACTTGATTCAAAATGAAGGGTTCATTAGTCACATAATAGGAGCAGCACCAGAGAATTGCACAATGAAACCCAGGATTTCCCTTTTGTCTACTTTTTTGGTACTCAGTCTGGTTTGGCCTACGGTCTACAGGCAGACAGATGCCCAGGATTGGTTTGTGTGTGTGTGTGTGTGTGGTCTAATGATTCCCTTTTCCCTCTTGCTTTAAATTGATTGAGGTGGACGACTGTGCTGATATTCTAAATGGTTGTGACTCCCTCCTGGTGTACCTCACTCCAGGAGAAATGCAACTTGGACCGACATTTCTTTCCACATTGGCTATTTTATCTGTGAGTGCCTTTTGGCTCCTGAGCAGTACATGAGTAGTGCTGAAATTAACTTATTTTCCCTTCTAACTCTAGTCATAGTCTGAAGAAAATAGCACTGGTTTGGGAATCATGAAACAAAAATACCTCATGCCTAGTGGGTCTCGTGTTTTCTATTCAGGGAAGAGTAATTCCTTACATCCATCCAGTCTCTCCCTCTTACAATGAGAGATGGAGGTTTGCGGAACAACTCTTGACAAGGCGTGGGGCTCTGATAAGCGTTACCTGATATGCCCATGGACAAGAAGAGGTCCTAGGCTCACTTCAGAGACAATCAAATTGCTTTTGCATTTAATCTTAAACCCTCAGCGCTCCTATTGTTTCACATTAGAAGTATTGTCATTCTGGTGAAAACGTAGGTTACACATGACAGAGAAGTCTGCACTCTCCTTGTATCAGTGGTACAACAGGTAATGAACATGTATTTCTGAAATTAAGTCGTTAAGATTAAGCTGCCAATATCACCAGATATTCATTTTCAACCCTTAAACCCTCATTCACTTATTTCTCAACATCTTCTTGACTTTGCCCACTCATCTACTTCTAGGCCAGCGGTCTCAACCTGTGAGTCACGACCCCTTTGGGGACCAAACGACCCTTTCACAAGGGTTTCCCAATTCATAATAGTAGTAAAATTACAGTTATGAAGTAGCAATGAAAATAATTTTATGGTCGGGGGGTCACCACAACAAGAGGAACTGTATGAAAGGGTCGCGGCATTAGGAAGGTTGAGAACCACTGTTCTAGGCCATCATATGTTCATCCTCTCTAACAGTTACTGGGTAAATGGCATAGGGGACCGTATCTGAGCTCTATACCAAGGCTTCTCTGTTGCCTCAGACAGAGGTTAGGCATGCCTCTATCCTTTTTACCATATCCTAACACCAACCACTCCTCCCACTAAACTCTACTTTTCTTCCGGGTCCCATAGTTTGTTGCAATGACCGTAATGAACTCACAGACAAAACACACTATTATGAGAGTTTATTAGGGGACTTAAAAGGGAACCACCAATCAAGATCAGTAAACAGTAAGGCCACAGCCATTGGTTTATAGTAATCTCTCTCAGCCAGTAGCCAAGTCTCTCTCTGGTCCTTAGCCTCTCAGCCACATAGTCCCTTGGCTTCTGTCTCTGGGGTCCAGGAAGCCTGCCTCTACTCTGCCTCAGTCTCATGGTCTCAGCGCTGCTCCTCTGTTCTGTGTCTGGGCCTCTGGTCTCAACCTGTCCCATGGTCTCTGTGCCACAGGCCAGAGAGCTTCAACATTTTTCCCCAGTGGCTCTTCTTCTGATGGGCCTGGAATTTCTTCTGTTCCTGCTTCGGAGATGGCTCACAAAAGACTGGCTCACTTCAGCACAGCATATCCCCAAGGAAACAAAAGGTGGCAATTTGTTTCACACCCTACTAAAGTGACTTAATCCTGTCCCTGAGCATAACAGAGAATTCCGTCCAAAATGGGTGACAGCCACAGCACAGAGACCATACTGTATGTTACATCACATAAGAGATTCTGGCTAGAGTAGCCATATTCATTGACTACATCTCAGTTGCAAATCCTTTCTGATTCCCTTTCCAATTTTCCTTTCTGGCATACCAAGAGAATGGGAAATCTCAAAACGATGACACGTGAAAGGAAGATTTGAAAGCAATAACCTAATTATGGAATAAATTAATAAACCACCCTGTGTATAAATATTAATAAAATGGTTATTTCCATTTATTATTCATTCTCAGAGGAGTCCTGATGGTGCAGTGGGTATGTGTTGGGGTACTCTCCGCAGGGACGGCAGTTCAAAACCACCTGGAGCTCCTCGGGAGAAAGACTGGGCTTTCTATTCCCATAGATAGTTACCGTCTTAGAAACCCACAGGAGGTCACTATGAGTCAGCACTGACTTAATGTCAGTGACTTGAGTTTGATTCCTTCTCAAAATTATTTTGGAGACTAAAATGTGAAAGCAATTGATTATATACTGTTGCCAACATAAAGGAGCCTTGGTTATGCGGATTACTAATAGTTTTGGATACTAACCACAAGATGGTTGATTGAAATCCATCAACCACTGTGAAAGAGAAAGAAGAGATTTTTTTTCTCCAGTTAAGATTTAAAGCCTTGGAAGCTCTTTATAGAGTCTTTATGAGTTGGAATGAACTTGAAGGCAGTGTTTACCAACTTAGTCAATGGTTAGATGTCGAACACAATCAAGGTTCACATCTGAAAAATGTGAAATCCATCAATATATTCTTTATAATCCAATCCAATTCACCACACTCTGCAAAGAGTATTTGCAGAGAAACACTCTCCAGGTGTTTCATGTGCATATTAGTATTCAAAGAACACTTAGTATTGAGGAACACTTAGAAGACATAAGAGCCCACATGACACAGTGCCTTGAACCTACCAGCTGCTCACTCTGTAGGGAAAAGTTGTGGTAATGTGTAAAATCTCCTGTAAAGATTTACAGTCTTGGAAACTTAGAGTGCACTTCTACTCTGTCCTCCAAGGTTGCTATGAGTGAGAACTGACTCAGTGGTAGTGAGCTTTGGGTCGACGGGAGACGAAACCATAATAATTTTCAATCACTTATCAAGAAACTAGAAATCACAGAGTTGCTAATATTTAGTGTACACATTGACAATGAGCCTCACAGTCCACTCTCTACCTACATTAATCTGAGGACAAATCAGGATTTGAACAATGTAATCAGATCCTCATCCTCTCTTCCACTTTCTGCTGGTAACATACAGGAGTTCGCCCATACGTGATCAGTACATGGAAGGGTTTTCTAATCTAGACTAGCATAAAACAACCCTCACAGAACGCATACATGACTGAGAAGCACAAAGCAAACATGAACCAAAGATAGGACAAAACTGGGTTTTCTTTGCCTAGTATGTACTCTTTTTCAGCCATATCGTACAATAAAAACAATAATAATCTAGTTACACCTGATGTGGTAGTTACATAATCTGGTGTCAATTTGGGGATTCAGAGTGAAGGGGTGGAGTCTAGCCTGTCAACCAGGTCATAGCCAATGAGGTCTCTCTGTGGGCATGACCTTCTCCTGAAGATTCTGGGAACTGCGGTATTCCTCCTGGGAGGCGGGAGACACTCTTTCTCTCTGCTCACTCCCTGAGAGACATTTCAGCTGACAAGACACATGGCGCTACACTTGAGCCCTGGAACTGAAGGAACCACGTGGAGACCTCTGTCAGTGCTGAGATGCTTACAACACTACTGGATCCACAAGACTACCCACCCACTGCTCTGTGATCTTCCTGCATTCAGTGTCATTGCATGTGTTTTGTGAGTCTGAAGAGGACTTTATAGCTTGGTATCGGACATATGGGCTAATATTGGACTTATGGACTTGATCTGAACTGGGGTGGGTTGTTTTCTCAATATTCAACTGCTTTTGTATATAAAGATCTTTCTTATACACGAGTGTCTTTGAATTTGTTTCTGTAGTCTACCCAAACTAACACATCTGATAAGAAATAAATGTCTTCTCCAAAGCCTTCTAATTCTTTTCAGACAACTGACTTATTAATGAAGAAAGAGATATAAATAGCTAAATTTGAACAATCCTGTCATCATGCTTTGTGTAATTGCTAAGTGAATTTGAAAATTAACATCATGACCTTAGTAAACACAAAGAATGTCTACTTGTTGAATTTAGGTGTTCCCAATGTGTGGCACATTCATTTTGCACCTACGATAGATTTTAAATCAAATATGAAATTTAACTATAAATCAATCAACCAAACAGTTGCTGTGACTCAGACTCATGGTGATCACTGTGTGTCAAAGCAGAACTGCCATCAATAAGTTTCTGGTGGCTGACTTTGCAGAAGTTAATCACCAGACTTCTCTTCCAAGTTACCTGTAGTAAGATTTGAACCTCCAATCATTATCAATCACAGCCCAGCATGGTGACTGCATCACCCACGGACTCCAGCTGAACCAGTTATTTTACCGTCTTCACACATACTGCAGATGTTTTCAGGTTGCAACTGGCTTCAGCGATTTCAATCATTTCAGCCTTTCAGGATATTTCATCTCTTTTTGTCATGGTAGTTCATATTTCATTTTGTCCTTTTATAATATAAGGAGCTCTGACTGATGAGCATAGGTTTGCTAACTGCAGGGTCAGCTGTTCAAACCCACCAGCAGCTCCTTGGGATATAACTTGCTATTTCTTTCCTCCTGAACTCCTAAAGCATTTATTTCTTATATAGTTTAACAATAAATCCCTTCTGCTTTATATATACATGCTCCTACAAAAAATAATAAGAATCTGATTATTTTTCATAACATTATTCTTTTGTTATGAGGTTTATAACTTCTTTGAAGGTAAATAATCTATCTGATTACTGTTTATTTCCAAGAATTCTCTTGGAGAATTAGAGTTCAAGAATTCTATTTGACAGACATGCAATGTTCCTTAATAAAGGTTATTAATTTGGAAATAGTCATCAAATATGTCTTGAACATATGTTTATGCATAACTTATAAAATTAAAAGTTCTGACTATCTAGAGTTATTAATACAAGTTACATATTTATAATAGGTTCCTAAAGTTAATTGCTTGAGTAAAAAAGTTGATCTTATATCCAATGACCAAGTTTTGGGGGGTTGTTTTTTTTTAAATTATTTCATCTTGTAGTCTATTTTATTTCATTTTTGGAGTTAGAGTAAGTTCAATTGCCTGATCTAAATAAATAATGCAAGCAATGAGCCAGACAGCAATCAATGTGCCTGTAAAACAGAAATGTAATGCAGTTAAAATGGCAGAGAAAATCAAGCTATAGACTCAACCTCAGACAGCCTTTATGAAGGAATCTAATTTGTGCTCAAGGAAGCAGAGAAACCTAGTTGAAAGAAGAAGAATTATGAGACGTGGCATTCTATCCCTCTGCTTCAAAATGTTATTCAGAGCATTATACACTTGATCACCTCAATCATTATCATAAATAATAGCAGCCTATGAACATCTTATTTTAGTACATCACTGTTAATGATATATTGCACTTTACAGCCCACAATTTAGAACCTCGGCAAAATTAAGAAGTGAGCATTCACAATTAGAATGTATTAAGCATGATGTCATTCCATTACTTTAGGATTGTAAAAATTAATCTCTGAGACACGCTCGCTGCAGAGATATATTTAGTTGCAAAATATGAGCATGAAAGGCATGGGCACATTTTTGCTCTTTGTAAACAGGAACATGGACTTTGATTTTAATAGAAGAAGATTGGCACCACGTCTCAGAATCTCTTTTGAGTTAGTGTTTGAAAAATTCATCATGCTTTGCTTCCAGTGTGATAATGCCTAACATTAAATATAAACAGATGAACCACAATTCAGAAATGCAAAGTAAAATCATAAGAACCCAGTGCAGCCAGTCGTGTGGCGTACTGCAGGACACAATGTGCAAAGTGAGTGAAACCATGTTGAACATGAAATTAAGTATTCATGAGCCTAACCCTAATGGGATTACTCTTCAAAGCTTGTGTATCAGTATTCTTTCATCCTTCAAAATATTGCCAGTTCTTTTTAAAGAGAAATATCATTCACACTGTTCCCACAGTATAGTGAATGTGTGAAAGACAAAGCCAAGCACTTATACACAGAGTGAAGACCTTCCAGTGATTCATAAAGCAACACACAACCAATACTATGCATTTTGTGAGCTCCATCTATGGAGTATTTTGTAACTTTGGGTCCTAACTTAATATCTTTGTGTCTTTGAAAGTACATGTAAGAGGCCTGTGGCAGTGACCTTGTTGGAGAATTATCAAATGGAGGTGAAGCTGTATGAACCATGGTTGAGTTCTATTTCTTTAGATGAGTCATTTCAAAGTTGTAGCCTACATTACTCTCAGATTAAAAAGAGAGACAGAGAGAGGGATTTCAAAGAAATGTGACATTGGGATATAATCCAGGACGTAGTTAACATATTTAGGGCATCTATCAGCTCTGACTCATGGGAACCAATACATAAAATAAGAACACATTTCCCACTCCTGGTCATCTTCAGGAGCTCTGTAGCATAGTGGTTGCATGTTGGGCAGTGATCCTAAAGATCAGCAGTTCAAAACCACAAGCCACTCCCTTGAGAGAAAGATGGAACTTTCCACTCCTGTAAACAGTTACCATCTCAGAACTCACAGGGGCAGTTCTATCCTATCCTGTAGGGTTGCTATGAGTCTCAATAGCATTGACTTTGGAGGGTTTTTATTTTGGGGAGGGGGGGGTTCCTCTTCAAGACCATTGGTATACTAGAGTCTATGGCTGTAGCCACTGTACTTCATGTCTCCCAACTTAGGGGGCGCATCTTTCAATACCACATGGAGTCATACTCTGTTAAAGTCCGGAGCTTGCTTTGGCTGATATGTAGTAGCGGATTGCCAGTATTTTCTTCCTAGACTGTCTTAGACTGGAAATTCTGCTAAAATCTGTTCACTATGAATGATCGTGATGGTATCTGAAATGCTAGTGGCACAGCTTTCAGTGAGACAGCAACACAAAAACCACCACAGCCCCACATACCACTTCCATGGAAGCTATATTCAAGTGCTGCATTGGGAAATATGCTGCAAAAGAGCTCTTTAAAGTTTAAAAAAGACAAGCTACTACATTGAGGGTTAATGTGCATCTGACATAACCCATGGTATTTTCAGTCACCTCATATAAATGTGAAAGCTAGACAATGAACTAGGATGATTGGGTTAGGATTGATGACTTGGAATTATGGTGTTGCTAAAGAATATTGAACACCCTGCACTATCAAAAGAAAAAAATCTGTCTTGGAAGAAGTGCCGGCAGAATGTTCTTTAGAAGCAAAGATGTCAAGACTTTGTGTCATGTTCACTGAACACGTGAACAGGAGGAACTAGTCCCTAGAGAAAAACATTTTAAGAATACCTTAAGTGATTCAGATCGACACAGTGGCAGCAACAATTAGTTTAACCATCAAAAAAATTATAAAAACCAGGCACATTTCACTCTGCGGTACATAGGGTTTTTGTGAGTTGGAACTAACTTGAAGGCACTTAATCACAACACTACAAAATGGCAAACAGACTGTAATTAGCAGCATTCATCTATGATATCTTTGGTAAATATCAATGAACTTTTGATAAACATTAATCCATGGACATAGTGCAGGGGTAGTGAATTGTTTAATGTGGCTTACCTAGCCAAGTCTATAATTCCCACCAAATGACATTTCCTTCCTGGGTCTGGTAAGAAGGTAGGGGAAGATGCTGATAGGAGTCACTCGTAAGTGTGAACATGATTCCCTGGAATGTCATCCTGCTGTATAAAATGAACCCCCAGGAAATAGGAGGAAGGGGGTTCATATAGCAAGAGACAGGTCCTCTAGACCTAAGAACTGTGCAGTGACACTCCTGGATCCAGAAGACAGCTATAACATCAGAGGAGCAGCAGCAGATTCAGGAGCCAGAGAATGGAACCAAGTGATTGACTTACCAATCTACAGAGCAAGTAAAGCTGAGTGCTTTTGTGCAGGCGGCTGCCCTGAAAACATGGTGCCTGTAGACACGTAATTGGGGAAGTTAGGCTTGCTGAATCATGGAAATGGAGCTGAGTGCTCTGGGCTTATAGTGGAGTGGTACGTCCCTTTTGGCAGTCATTAGCAGACCTGAAAGAGCTTTGTGACATGTCCCGAAGAACAACACAACCCTGACTATTTCTCACTACCATTAGAATTGTTAACTCCCTTAATAAGCCCTTTAATCATGAGTTTTGTGTGTGAGTTCTGTGGAGCCATTGCAATGGATATTTGAATCTAGAGATCAAGAAGATAATATTTGATTAGGATGTAACACGTGAATATTTGAATAGTGTTGGTTGGTGTTAATATGCTAAACTTTAAAGGAGGTACTAAGAGACTATGTAGACAGTTGTTAATGACATTTATTTTGTTTAGTCACCAAATAGCAAGCCAATCCCACCGACCTTCACAACAAGGCATTTTATTTCATCTGCTGCTGGGTTGTGTGCCCTGGAAGAACCCTCAGGGAATCAGTGCTCGCATGGAGCTGATGCTTAGGTGAGTCTTGCCTGTCTATATACTACAGTTGTGAATCACTCCATTTTATGTGTTCTCAATATCAGCCTTGCTGTAATCCTCACTGTTCAATTTTCTCATTTGATAGTTACAAAGGTCAGATACTATAACTTGACATATGCACTAGCCAAATATTTTCAAGTTTAAGTTGGGGCAGTGGATGCAATATTAACGATCAAAATTTAGGAAATAATTTGACATTAGATTTGGGGAACAGGCAGGAAACATGAGTATTTGTCCAAACACTATGGAATATCAAGACATTGTTGTTATTCAGTTCCTATACCAGTTTCATGTAGGTTTTTGGAGGTAGAGAGGAGCAGAAATAAGGTTTCCTAGAGTAAACTATATGATTTACTGGAATAAGATACAGGAGTGATGCTGGTTATACCTGGAAAGGACAGGCACAACCTTCAGTAGACTAGAGACAGCTTCTAAATAAGGGGTGAGAAGATCTGAAGCAGAGGGTACTTTTTTAAGTCAGTGCTAAGTGTTCGCTATGGTTGAGGGAGATAAGTTATGAATAGAACAATTATAAATAGGTATCACTTGATTTCTCCATTGCCTGTTGCCACCAAGTGGACTCCCATAGTGAGCCCCTAAGACAGGACAGAACTACCCCGAAGCTGTTAGCATCCTGACTCAGAACTCAGAACTCAGTCTTTTCTCGCCACTATTAATATTGCTAATTGATATTACCTTGTCATTTGACTATATTTTCTTGCTAGTTCCTTTTCCTCCAGCATGAAGTAAGGACAAATGCCTCAGGGTTAAATTCTTGGGGTTCACACCTCACCATTTTCTCCTCTCTCTCTCTCTCTCTCTCTCCAACTCTCTTATTCAGGATCTCTTCCTTGGAGACTTCTTAATGTAATCTTTTGAGCCTTCCTCATTTAGTAGGAGCCATATTCAATTAGCACCCCAATACCATCAAGTTTCTTTGTGAAATGTTTTAAGCAAATATTTCTATGTTCACTTCTCTTGTTAAAATATTAGCTCCCTATTGATCTTTTACTGGTCTCTAACATTAAATTCTGCCCTGGCCCAAACCATATATATATATATATATATATGAAATAAAATATCTCTTAATGCAACACTTCGTTATCATTTGAATAAAAACGGTCTGGATTGCTATTACCAAAAGGATAAAGCCAAAATCACTAGTATGGAACTACATGCCTCAACAGCCCTACTCCCCACCATTGCTCTGTCTTCATTTGTCTTCTACGTCAGTCTTTACAAGCACCGCTCTCTAGGAAAGATGAAACCTGTGTCTCATGCACGTGCTGGCCAGCCTTTTTCTCTCTCACCCTTTCAAATCATCTACCATTTATTATCCTACTATTTTTAAATATCCAGTAAAAATATCAGCTCTATCACGAATTATTTTTTGTCCTATTCTAGCTTGGTATGCTCTTTCTCCCACCTTTGAACAGCTATTATATTATTTTGGTTGGTCCCTTTGACCACTTATTAATGAGATTTTTTTTATCTGTTACTAGTACTTTTTTTTCGTGGAGTGAAAACTTCTGAAGGAGGAAATTTTTCCCAATGACTGGGATTTAATTTACTCTAATTGTGCCCTTCACAGAACATATTACAGTCTCATTTTTCTTCTTGAAAACTACAAGACATCAAAAGAAAGGAATTTAATGGACGTCCATTTTTTAGCAATGCATTCATACCACTGATTTTTTAATAGCCATTCTATACAATTTAAAGTAAATTACTTTTTATTGCTTAGAGAACCACATGCAAACCCCTTGTGTTATCATTAAAAGTGGTGGATCCAGTCTATTTTCTGTAAGAACACTCTGCCTCTTCAAACAGGCCTCTGAAACGGAATACAGTCACCCTGCACTTGACCTCGCTCAAGTTGCTAGCTCTTCACCGGAGTCATTCCAAATTATTCTGGGAAGGCTTTTTCTTTCCTTCTGTACTCACAACGATGTATTATTTATTTGACATTTTAAAATAGATTAATGGGTGAATGTTTTTGAAGTGGCAATTATGTTACATAATATAAGATGGTTCTAAATAGTAAAGAGAAAAGAATTTTGACCATGTGTTACAATTGGCTTTGAAATACAAGTTGTTTTCTTAATAACTCTATTGGCATATAATTCATATATTATACAATTTAGTAGTTCAATCATATTAAGAACAGTGATGCAACTATCACCACAATCAATTTCAGAACATTTTATTTTTTCTCATATTCATTGTCCTGAGCTCCCTATGTGGCCCCAGAACTCCCCTGCCATGCCCTTAGGTAATTATCCATCCAGCTATTGTCTGTATAGGTTTACCAATCTTGGAGCTCATATACAGAAAGCCAAACAAAACACAAACAACAACCAAATAAACAAAAATACTAACAATGACAAAACAGGTAAATTTCAATTGCAAAAAAAGGAGAAAATATTAAACACTGAAACAACTTTTAAATGGGTCAAGAAGGAAATGGAATGATAAAGTATTATACTTTAACTTCACTATCTCTGCCATTATTGTCCCCACAATGCTCTCTGGCTGCTACCAAGCCTATCCACATCCTTGGACTACGGTCAGAGAGGATTTGCCAGAGGTTTAACTCATGGAAGGACCCAACAAATGGATTTTGAGCTTCCCCTGCCATCCATCACCTTCCACAAACTGGGTGTTCAAAATTTAAGGTTTGATATTGTTCTTTCCTTAAGATTTGGACTTTATTATTTACAATCCTCGAATCACACAGGCCAGTGTGGTTCTTCCAAGCGCACTTAGTTGGTGCTTCATTTAGATGGCTGCTTGTTTTAAGGCAAGCTTTAAGACTCCACATCTTTTTGATATCTAAGCACCATCTGGTTTCTTCACCACACTTTTCTATAGCAACCATATCGTCAGGGATCTCTGTAGGTGGTTGACTATCTAGTAGGGTCATGTCATAGGAACAAATTGTTCTTGGATTAGGGCTGTGATTATGTGTAAGCCCCAAATCCATTCATATACATCTATGGCTCATATGTCTCTGGTTCCCATTAGAGCCATCATTATCATTTTGTGATAGAGAATGATCTAAATCATCCCTCTTGGGCAGGGGTCCTCAAACTTTTCAAACAGGGGGCCAGTTCACTGTCCCTAAGACCTGTATGGACAAATTCCTATGCACACTGCACATATGTCATTTTGAAGTAAAAAAACAAATGGGCAAAAACACCCAGCGGGTCGGATAAATGTCCTCGGTGGGCTGCATGCGACCTGTGGGCCATAGTTTGAGGACGTCTGCTCTTGAGCATAAGGTCATTCTATTGAAAGGGACATTAATTTAGCCAATGGTATAGAATTTAAAACACTGTTGAGAGAAGAAAATTAGACTTGGATAGGCCAGATTTTCAGACTGCAATACATAAATTGCTGATTTGTACAGATTAAAAAGTTAAGTGGCTGGACACTGTTTACACCAACAGTAGGGCCAAACTTTCAATAACATTCATTCACAAAGGCAGAAAAATGCCTATCGGAATAATAAATGTCATAAAAAAGGAAATAGAACATGAAAATAGTAAATAGACTGGCCACTATCCATTGAGCATCCCCAAAGCAAGAGATTGGAAAGAAAGTCGAATGACCACCAGTCCATAATCTTAGGAGAGCAGTCTCTGGCTTGTTCCCACACGAGGGCATTTCAGCCTGAAACCCACAGAAATACGCCAGTTGCTTAAGTCAGCTCCACGTGAGTTTTATATTAAACCCAGTTTGTTTAGGAGGGTTTCCACATTGAATCCTTCAGGTGTCACCTATGAGGGTGGTTGTGTGCCTCAACTGGACAGAATCTAAAATCTCAGTACTTTATAGCCCTTGCCCTGGATCACCTAGGGTGGGTAGGAACTAGGTCAAAAGTGTCCGATTAGAAACATAGGACCAGGGAATTCTCCCCTTGGATTCTATGTAAGTATTATTAAGTGGATTTTGTCCCCACCCAATGTCAGTTTGCTCAAACCAGTTACCTAACAACAAAAGTGTAATCTACCTTTTGGAAACAGACATATCATACCACCTCCCAGCCCCACTCTCACCATCCCCTAATGTCTTTACTTGAATTTCCAGTAAAGTTTGCTTATTGTTCTTGTCTGCTGATTTCAGCTAACCTTAGAGCAATATATGTCATGTGAAGTACACAACAGATTGATCTTTTCTCTCTCTCCAATCTTGTGAAACTGTCCCCAGCTGAGGTGAGGCCTGCTCTAAGTGGTATTTAAGGTGTATGCAAAGAAACAAACGTTATTAATATCTCAGGCGATGCTAAACTTTGCAACATTCATGTCTGAGTGGAAAATGAATTTTTTTTTATACACGAGAACTTATTTAAGGACAAAGTTCTTAGTTTATAATACAAATATCTTATTTGTGAATAACTAGCTATAGATGGAAAACAAGCATACACATTAAAACATTGTGTTAAAATAAAAAATAGGTGGCTAGGGACGGGGGTGGGGCAAGAAAATAAAAAATAGGCAGAAAAATGGAATTTCATTTCCTATACTAAAAGAATGTTTATTCTTTTAAATGTTATAGTCAGAACATTTTGTATATGTGTTGTTTTTAAAATTCTCTTGATAAATTTTACTAGTTCTTAAAGTTCAGTGATGTACTTTTATATCCCTAATTTACAACTACAATTTTATATTAATAACAGGGACAAAGAAGCATCAAATATCTTATCTCTGTATATTGGATGAATTCTTTTGTAAAGATGAATGTTGATTAGGTATTAAGGCTAGGATTTGGCAAAGATTATAAAGTCATCACAATATTTTTAATAATAGAATAGATCCACATGAGAGGAGTTGGAACACTGTTCTTCATCTTTAGCAACATTAATGTATTTGGCATAATACATAATATTCCATTCAAATATGTTATGTTGCATGAGGATCACGAATTCATGTTCCTAATCATCTGACTTCAAAACAGAAAAAGTATCCTGGATTCTCGAGGGAGGTTCCTTCTAATGGAAGGAGACAAAAGAAGGTCATGCAGAGAGACACGAAGATGTCATGGTGCTGGCTTCGAAGGTCAAAGAAGGGGCCAGAAGCACGGAACTCTGGTAGTCTCCAGAATACTGTAAAGGGAAACATCTCCTGCACCTTCCAGAAAGAATCCAGTGACAACCATTTCCAATGGTAGGGATAGTCAGAACAATAATAGCATAAATCTATGTTACTTTAGGTCACTGAGTTCACGGCAATTTTTATAGTAGTGACAGGAAACCATGACATTATTAAAGGGCATAAACATATAAATGGGTCTTGGATCTAATATTATTATTATGTGGTCCACGTTTCAAATGGTACGCCTTCAAGACAAAGGTAAATCTTGAAAGATGGGCATTATTTGGCTGTGAAGAGGAAAACAATGTGGAGATAGTGTGATACTAGATAAAAGTGCATTCACTTTGAGCAGAAAGGAGGGTGTGCACTTTAATAAGTAGGATGTAAATTTTGATAAATTTAATGGGACCAAATTGTGGAGGATTTGAGATGTCAGCAAAGGCCTTTGAGTACTAGTGTGATGGTGTGAAAACATGTCTTAAGCTGCTGAGAGAGACAGGAAGAGGTGAAAATATAGAGCAGTATCTTAGTCTTGGATACAAAATCGCTTTAGTTCAGTATTATGGTGATGAAGGTGCTATAGGGAAGCGCAGTGATAATCACCTGGCTGCTAGTCAAAAGGTTGGTCATTCCAAACCTCTCTGTAAGGTCAAGATGTGGCAGCCTGCTTCCCAAACGATTCCAAACTCACTTCCATCAAGTCAATTCCTACTCAGACCAACCCTACAACCCTATAGGACAGGGAAGAACTGCCCCGGTGGCTTTCAGAGATGGCAGCTCTATGGGAATAGAAAGCCTTCTCTTTCTCTTGCAGAGCAGTTGGTGGCTTTGAACTGCTGACCTTGCAATGAGCAGCCCAACTCATAAGGAAATCTATGCAGCAGTTCTACCTTGCCCTTGGATACTATGAATCAGCATCAAGTTTTCAATAGTGGATTTGGTTTGGTTTAGAGTATGATCATGAAGAAAGTAGAAATAAGGACCAAGTATTATTAAAGAAATCACATTTGTGAATACTAGATTACAGCTTAGTAGCAACCACTACAGTCCAACCTCTTGTTCAAAAAAAACCTCTTGTTTTTTTTGAACTACCTCTTGTTCAAAAAAAAACAAACTAACCAAACAAAAAACATGCAGTTGGGTTGATTCTAAGTCATTGCAATCCTAAAACTCAAACAAACAGAAAACCTCCCATCCAGTCAATTCCAACCCACAGTACATGAACAACAGGGTAGAACCGGCCCCTGTCAGTTTCTGGAGTTTCTGAGACTGTAACCCCTTATGGGAATAGAAAATCCCATCTTTCCCCTCCAAGTGGCTGGTGGCTTTGAAAGCTGGTAACCATGCTGCTAGCAGCCCAATCCATAAGCAGTACGGCACCATGGCTCCATAGCAGCCTTAAAGACAGAGGACGCTTGTCCCACAGGGTTTCCAAAGTTGTTATTTTTTTTAATCATTTTATTAGGGGCTCATACAATTCTCATCACAATCCATACATACATCAATTGTGTAAAGCACATTTGTACATTCATTGCCCTCATCATTCTCAAAACATTTGCTCTCCACTTAAGCCCCGGGCATCAGGTCCTCATTTTTCCCCTCCCTCCCCGCTCCCTGCTCCTTCATGAGCCCTTGATAATTTATAAATTATTATTTTGTCATATCTTGCCCTGTCCAACGTCTCCCTTCACCCACTTTTCTGTTGTAATTTTTATGGACATCAACTACTATATCTTTCTCCCACAGAATAGTTAGTAGATTCAAACTACCTGTGGTAGTCACCCAATCTGGTTTCAATTTAAGGATGAAGAGTGTAGGGGTGGAGTCTAGGCTGTCAATCTGGAGATTGCCAATGAGACTTCTGTGTGGGCCTTGTCCTGAGAATTCTGGGAAATCTGATACTTCCTCCTTGGAGGTGGAAGACACTGCTCTCTCTCTCTGCTCATACCCTGGGAGACCTTGCAGAAGATTAGCCACATGGATGCAACCAGACCTCTGAAGCTGGAGAAGCCACCGAGCCTGCCAGTGCTGAGATGCTTACAATGCCACTGGACTGAACGACTTTCTACCCCCTGGCTTGTGATCATCCTGCATTTGGCTTCATTGCATGTGTTTTGTGAATGTGAAGAGGGCTTTATAGATTGATATCAGACATATGGGCTTAATATCGGACTTACAGACTTGCTCTGGACTGAGCTGGGATGTTCTCTCCATGTTCAATTGCTCTTGTATATAAACCTCTTTCTTATACACATATGTGTGTCCATGGATTTGTTTCTCTAGTCTACCCAGTCGAACACACTAAGGAACTTTCAATTTGCAAGCTCAGCGCTTTATTATCTCTTTAAACTGCTCTTTCTTCTTTTCCTCTCATTCCAAAAGATTATTCAGTAAGCAAGATAAGACTTATTTTGGTCTACTTACTAATCTAGCATGAGTAATTTCACATGTTTCACCGCATCTCTGATATGGTGAAGAAAACAAATGAAACTTTGCTGCTCCCTCGGCTGGAATAGCCTTCACTAAGATACCATATGAGACTCCTCCTCGGCCATTTACTCTTTTCTCTAATATCATATTAGAAAGATGCTTGCCTTATCCAAATATATTTACCTTCTCAGTTTTAATCACACAGTTTTGCTTATGTTGCTTATCATTGCCTAAATGTAATATCCAAGCATGTGTGTATTACACTCTAAACGATTTCTTCATGGTTTACTAGCACCTAGATAATGCTGAAATGGGTAACTACTCAAAAGATACTTTCTGATTGAATAGTTAAATGACTTAATTTTAGCGGAGTAATTTTAGGCCCAATGACTTTGATAGGAGAGGATTTGCCATTATTTAAATGATAACCATATAAAATAGTAAACTAGAACACTGAAGAATATATCAACAATTGTCAAATGCCGACGAGGTAAGTGATCAAAGAGCTCTGGTGGCATAATGGGCTATGAGGTAGACTATTAACCTACCAGCCACTCTGCAGGATGAAGGTAAGGCTCTCTGCTTCTGAAAGGTTTACATGTCGCCTCAGAAGCCCTAGGAAAGTTCTTCTCTGTCCATAAGGTCATTACCAGTCATAACTGACTGGATGGCAGCGAGATGCAAGTGATCATATAATTTACTATTCAACTGGAAGAATGTAAGGAGGTACTATTAATAATAACACTTAAACAGCAAGCATACACATACAGTCACATTTGTGTCCTAAGTACTTTTTCAGGTTAAAATATATCATAGATAATTCCCACGCTAAAAAAAAAAAAGTTTTTTCAATCTCTCTTTAAGATTACTTTGCTTTGTAGTCTTGACACAGAAAGGCTATTTTAAGTACTTTCATCTGGTAGGAGAAGTTACTCCCTATGTAAAAATTCCAAGAGAAAATCAGATTCCTCTTCATCCAAAAATATCCATGCCAAGTTCTGACCACATCTTTACTCATGATCCTCCCCCATCTCCTCCCTCATGAGGAAAATATTCAATACATTATTAATGGTGATAATATCACAGTTCTATATGATATATGAGGAAAAACTGAATAGTGGAAATAAGCCTATGAGTAATTGTTTAAAGTCAAACTCCGTAATAATGTTACATTATCTCTGGAATTTAATATTTTCATTATTAAATATGTAAACTGTGATCATTCCTTGATTAAAAGGATATCTGAAAAAACAAATAGCTTAAAAATGTAAAGCTAAAATCTTTAGAAGTTGAACAGGAAAGAGTAAAACAAAGTAAAGGATATGTATAAGCCAATTTTTATTAACTACACAAATCAGTATGTGTGTTTAGCAGATAATCAGGACGTAAACTGGACTGTATGAAGAAGGAGGTGGCATCAGGATTAGAATAAGGTTGTGTCAACTTGTAATATGCAGATGACACCACCTTATTTGCTGAAAGTGAGAAGACGTGAAGCACTGGCTGATGAAGATCAGACGGCAGCCTTCAGTCTGGTGCACACCTCAGTGTAAAACAGGCCCAAAGTCCTCACATCTGCACCAGAAGGTCAACAAAAATTTCATGTGGTACCCTGGTCTTTGCAACCTAGCCATGTTGATAAATGAGGAGTTGGTGGATTTCTTTACTGCTTCTAACGTTCATGTACAAACATTGTTTCAACTGTTTATGATAAAAATCCCATAATTAAGCTAATTTTGGTATTGGTTTATTTTGTAGATATTTGTCCTGCTATTCATAGTTAAATGACTTATCCAAGGTCACTTAAGAATTAACCTGGGATTAAACCCATATTTCCTATAGTCACACTCCTCTAGTCCTACAAGGAAGTATTTAACAAGGAGTCCACAAAAGTTGCATAATCAAAATTGAACATCCTTACTTCTAGTTTATCATCTGACCAGATTCTTTCGAAGGAAGTCATCAAAGCAGTAGGGGGAAAAAACTTACATGGCAATAAAAATATGATCAGGGTCAAAGATGAAGCTTTGACTAAAATAATTAAGGTGGGACAGAGGGAAATTACTAAACCCAGCTTTGGGTGGTCATTTTAAAACATAATCCTTCTGTAAGTGGTTTAATCAGGAAAAATAAGCACTTTTGCCTTTTGTCTTTCCTTTCTTTGCCTTCAGAGAAAAATTAATTCAAGCTTTTGGTCTCAAGAAGGAAGCTACTATAATAATATAGTCTCTTTAATCCAAACCATTAAGTTATTATCATAATACAGTGACAGTTTGATTTACTAGTGGAGCACCTTCTAAGAACCCCTACATTGTCTAATAGATGATGTGCTCAGATGCACGAGCCAGAAATTCTATATTCATTTCTAAGAAATTCACATAGAAAATTCATGTCATTTCAGCTGAAAGGAAAACCTTTGTGAGTGTCGTTTGCACTCCCTGTGATTGCTAGATTTGGAGGTTGCTATTAATAAGGATCCCTGCTGTTGCTGCACTAAGTGATTTATCACCTTCACATCTAAATGGGAGGAGGTCAGATCAGATGGAGAAAGTCATTCATTCAAAGGGGGCACTTCTCCTTCCATAGGCACGCTTTAAAATATAGTAATTCATACTTAATTAATGGCTGTCTTCTGTGGCATTATGAGCCTGCTCGTTGAGGTTCATAATACAAACTGCTGCCTTCTAATATAACTCGTCAGTGATATTACCATCAAGGTTAGCAGTGTACCTCTGCAATTAG